>NC_142530.1:21071200-21223700 GCF_964205215.1 Stylophora pistillata
ATATGGTAACTTCGATCTTGTTTTTGTATTCTCCTTTGTCTTTTGGGATAATTACTAAATATTAAGTTTAGCATTCTGATAATAATTATATTTGTTCATGCTTGAACATTAATAGCACGAAATATCAAAATAAACTATCCCCTACCTGGAATTCTGTCAAGTCAACATTTAAAGCACCGTCAAATCGCAGAGAGGCAGTGATAGAGGACACAATCTGTCCGATCAGACGGTTCAGATTGGTATAGGTGGGCCTCTCAATGTCCAAGTTCCTGCGGCAGATGTCATATATGGCTTCATTGTCCACCATGAAAGCACAGTCAGAATGCTCTAGTGTGGTATGGGTGGTGAGAATGGAGTTGTAAGGCTCCACAACAGCTGTTGCAATCTGTGGGGCAGGGTAGATGGCAAATTCAAGCTTGGACTTCTTGCCATAGTCAACTGACAGCCGTTCCATAAGCAGTGAGGTAAATCCAGAGCCAGTGCCACCTCCAAAGGAATGGAAGATGAGGAAACCTTGCAGGCCAGTGCACTGATCTGCCTGAAAAACATTAAAAATACATTTTTTTCACAATGAATAAACCCACTTCAAATGTGAAAACAATCTGTAACCCAAAAGTAAAATGAAATAGTCTTAAAGATAACAATAAATAAATAAAAAAAGTGTTGAGGCTAGAGTAGCCTAGAATATTCATATAAAGCTGCTGGTTGCTGTTACAAAAAAAATAAAGTAACCTAGTTTATAGAATAGATGTGGGAAAAACATCTACAGGTCACAGTTTTTCATACCATTCAGGATCCCTTTAAAATCCACTTACTTTAGCTTACTCGATAAATCTATAATTTGCATTCCCCGTTTTAAACAAACAAGTCAAAGAATGCATGACAGAGTCTTCATAAAAGAGGGGAAGTTTTCAACCATAATACCTTGATTCTAAGCTAAAATACCCTCTCTTACTAATTGGAAGTAACAGCTTGAGAAAAATGATCAGTCTAACAAAGGCAATCTTACCAGTTTGCGAATCCTGTCAAGGACTAGGTCAATAATTTCCTTGCCAATGGTGTAATGGCCACGTGCATAGTTGTTGGCAGCATCTTCTTTACCGGTGATCAGCTGTTCAGGATGGAATAACTGACGGTATGTACCAGTGCGGACCTCATCTGAAACACAACAATTAGTTGGTTAATATACTATCTCTTTGACCCCTGTTAGTGACTAGCACCTAATTTCTCCTTATAGAGGGTTTGTACCCTTTTTTTCAGAAACAAATTTCAAGGAATTTTCTAGTACTTTTCCAGACTCAGACTGATTTTTCCAGGACTCCAAATTTCCTCTTTAATCCTTTAATTCCCAAGATTTCAAAATCAATTTTCCCCATTACGGTCTATATACATTTCTTATAGTGTAAATTCTGAAAACTTTATTGCTTGATTTCCACAAATTTCCAGGACTATCCAGTCCCTGCAGTCTTCCAGTCCTGGAAAATGTCAAAAAATAAAATTCCAGGACTTTTCAGGTTTTCCAGGACCCGTACAAACCGTTATAGTATCACCCCTGAATCATCACACATTAGGGTCAAAAGAATAAACAAAGTGATCTCCAACTTAAGAAGCTCTCGATTGTTAAAAAAATTCTCTTGTAAGTAACAGAGGAAATGTATAGAGAACAGTATGGAGAATATGCTCACTGATGTAAGGGTGTAAAGGCTTAGGAGGCAGGGGGCTTTATTCATTACTTTTGGTAATGCCCCAGGCAATTACCAAAATTTAGAAAACACTGAAAAAGCTTAACTTTGCCTTGAAATTTTTGTAATTTCATTGATTGCAATGTTTTTCAGCAGGATTGCTATCATTGCTTTGGCGTCGTTGTACAAAAATAAAATTTCATTCAGCTGATTCGTGCGTTTCACAGTTTGGGCCTGATTACATGAGCCGAGCTGGCCCGGTTAGCCTGGCTGATTTCTTTTGATTTCACGCTTTGGCGAACACCAAAACAAAAGAATTCAGCCCGGCTAACAGGGCCAGCCCGGCTTATGTAATCAGGCCCTTTGTTGACGCTAACTGAAAACTGAAACGATGACTTTGAGGGAACTTCATGACTCATTCGATGAAATCGTGAATGAAATCTTTCAAACTTGGTTTATCTCCGGACATACCGACTACCGTTGGTTCCAAATCGACGAAGACGGCACGGGGAACGTGCTTTCCAGCTCCAGTTTCGCTGAAGAAAGTGTTGAAAGAATCATCGCCACCTCCAATGGTTTTGTCGCTCGGCATTTGGCCATCGGGCTGGATTCCATGCTCCAAGCAGTACAACTCCCAGCAAGCATTACCAATCTGCACTCCTGCCTGTCCAACGTGAACTGAGATACACTCACGCTATGAAGGAACAAAATGAGTCGCGAGAGAGCCTCGTAACCTCTTCCTAACTTACAGACCCCAAAGTGAAATCGCGCGGTTGGAAAAGTGCTTAGTTTCTTCACAAAAAAAAACACTAAAACAAATGACAAAAAACAGCAAGTCCCACGAATTAAAGTAAATACAACTTATGAAAAGCAAGTGCCTAAACTAACGCTTAAAATCCTTTGTATCAAACGCGGCTAAAGCGTAAAGTACCGTCGCTGAAGTCGTTCCGAGGTTAATCGCAGTTCGTTCGTTTCGACTGAAATCAACACAAGTTTTACGTCAATAACACATCAGCTATAGCGGAAGTTTACTTACCATTGTCGATAAATGTTTTTACGACTTTTTTCTTCGAAAGTGGTGGAGAATTTCGCAATGTTTTCTCGTAGAAGAAGTAACGACCCTTCTCAGGAAGACCAACGAAAAATGATGACGAAGTTGTACAACGCTCTTTGTACTCGTCATCATCGTGTTCGTTAGGCACACGTCAGAACGACGACTGTTGCCAGGCAACGATTTGAATTTGTAGTTATTACACTTACGTAATTGCCTCAAGAGAGGGTGGGCGATGGGAAACGAAACATTAAATTGGGATGGCCTACCTCTGTAAGGGAATTTTTTTTTCTCAGTCTTGTTGGAGCCAGAGCACTCTTTAAGTGAAGGGAGACAGGAAAGCGAAGTAGAAAATGAAGTGTCAGGTTTTAATTCTGAAAATGTTGACCGTTGATTAAACACTTCATGGGGAAGATCTGTGACATTCACCAAAATTTTCTTCAGACAACAGCAATAAGACTGAAAAACTACACCCCAAGTGCACTAAGCAACCATACACATCATTAACCACAGTGCATTGCACACTATTCAGGAAATTCCAAGTGGCTACTAGGACCTTCGTTGGAAAAAGTTAAAAAAATCAGATGGCTTGATAAGACAATTTTTTTTATGCCCTCCAAGTCTTCTATTGATTTCACTCTAGAGCTCTGAATATGCCCATTTGTACAAAGACCAAAGATAAGGATGGAAGTTACTTGGTAAAAGTAAGGACTTGGGTTGGTTGTTTAACAGAAGATGGTCGCTTGGCAACAAAAGGTTCAATAGCTGGAGTTGGTTTGTAAACAGAAAGAAGTTGCTTGACAAAGGTGAGCTCAGGAGAAAAAGATGACCATGCATTTAACACTTATTTCAGTATGTGAAGATACTTTTTCTGTGTTGGTAGGAGTTGGAGCTTGGTTGCTTGGATTAAGTAACTTCAATTAGGGCTTGACGCTAACGATAGCCAATCAGCCATAGACTAGTAGAAATTGGCTAGTAGTTTTCGATTTCCACCAGCCAGTTTTACTAGTAAACAATCTGAAATTGTTGTAACATCTTAGTTATCACTAGCCATTTGGCTTAGTAAGTTGAAAAGTTGATGTCAAGCCCTGTTTACTAGCAGATGGTGATTTGACAGATGGAAAGGTTTGTGGACCCTTTAACTCCCAAGATCTCATTAGTAATTCTCCTTACTGTCTGTTATACAATGACAATGTTACTTAAGAGAATTTGGTATTGGATCAACTAATAATTCCCTAACTGATAATTTTCTTTATTCTCATCTCTCGTCTGCTTCATAATGTTTTGGTATTGTAAGGAGAAATTCTCTCTTAGTCACCCATAAGAGCTTAAGGGTGAATTTTGTGAAGCAGCGAAGGAAAATTCTTGTCTTTCTTTTAGCAGTTGAACACCAACATAGCGCTAACTCGCCGAAAACGCTTCAAAATGGCCTGAGACGCTAGGAATCAACAAAGAAAGCAACAAGGCAATAAGGTAAGCCCATTTTATTTCAAAACAAGACATTTTTTTCTCTCTTTTAAGGCAAACCGATAACATCCCATACAAACCTTTATAAATATAAAACGTTGCGCAACACGGTACGAGTCACGTCCGCTTTTCTGATAGTGAGCTTGGGCTGCCTGTATTCCGGCACGTTCAAATTACTTTGTCCACAGGTCGCGTGATTTCCTCAGATTCTACTTTTAATCCCCCGCTGTTTTATGGGATGCCTGAATACTATGGCGAAAATTAATTCTTTTATTTTCAATGTGCTCTCAAGCTAAGAGCAGTTATGTTGTTTACACGCTGACAGCTAGTGAGAGTAACGTTTGCAAAATGGCGGACACTGAACTAAATCTACGTTATCTCTACTTCACTTTCGGATCACTGGTAGCATTCGCCTTAATGCTATACTGGTGTGGAACATATCGGTTTTCTGTACTCAAAACTCTTGGTATACCTGGACCTAAACCATGGCCATTCTTGGGAAATATTCTCGAAGTGCACAAGTTTGGTGGTCTACACGCCATGTTGTTGGAGAACATGAAGCGCTACGGGAAGATCTTCGCGGTGTGTTTGGGTCGATTGCCCACAATTGTCATCACTGAGCCAGAGGTCTTAAAGACTATTTTAGTGAAGGAATTTGCTAGTTTTAGGAATCGATCGGATGAGGTTAAACCTCCTCGTCCTCTTAACTGCGGCCTTTTAGCAGCCAGGGACAATCAGTGGAAGCGAATTCGCAGCATTTTGTCTCCGTCGTACACAACTGGTAAAATGAAACAGATGATCCCACTTATGGACGATGCAGTGAATGTACTGATGAAGAAATTAGATGAAGTTGCTGACGCAGGTATGTAGTAAAACCCCATCGATATCTCTTAGAACTTATTATATCCCTTCGATGTTTAACAAAGTTGCGTGACAAATTGCGTGACAAAGAGAGAATTAACTCGTGACTTCCAAACGGAAACAGTGTTTACATACGAAAGTAAACTGGGTGAAAATTCCTAATGAAAGGACGTCTAAATTTTATTTTGCAAATTTAATCAATGCTTCTGAAGAATGCTTATATCGGCGTAATATTTGATGATAAACTTTCTGTAATGTTTCTTTTGTTTTGTTTCGTTTCTATACTTCTTGATTTTGTTGTTGTCGTTTTTGTCGAGTACACTTTATTTCTATACAAAAGAACACTTTTATATCACTTTATACATGCACAGCTTTTTAGTAGCCACATTACCCTGCTTACTTGTGAAACACCAAGGCTTGTTCGGGCTCAAATATTACCTGATTTTATGTCAGATGTGCTCTAAAGATTTACTGTTTGATAGCTTTTTAATCATTAGACGAGCGATATTTTCACAAGGCGAAGGCCTTGACGCGCCTCATACTGGCTGCGGCCCGGTAATGCCCTAAGAAACTTCAGCGCTCCAAATTCCGCTTCAGCGGTTAAGTTACCCTCGTACACTTAAGTTAATAAATAGCTATCATTAAGTCTGTAAAGTAAGGGGAGGCAATGTGTCCGGTATACAAAGAAGAGTGAGGGGGTTAAGTTAATTTTGTGCATTTAAAATTGAAATTATTGGAAAATATTTCGCTTCGTGCTCGAAACTATCCTTATGACCTTATCTTCTCTTTCTATACTGGGTTATAGACGACTTGATTGCGGGAATTCTGTTAAGCTTTAAGTGTTTTTTTTTTTTTTTTGTCTTGTTGCAGAAAAAAGTGTGGAAGTAGTGGAGTTGTTCGGCAAGTTGACCCTTGATGTCATCTTGTTAACTGCTTTTGGAATCAAAACTGACATTCAGACAGATCCACAGAGCTCAGTCACTAAAGAAGCACAAAAGTTATTCCGTAGGCTGTGGTTAACGCCTTATCTTTCGATATTCCCTTGTAGTTCTTTACTTAGGCGAACAATAGCGTTCTTTCGGCAAGGTTTAACGTTCTTCGTGGGCGCCGCAACAGAGATTTTCGAAGAAAGGAAAAAATGTACTACTGAGGGGCGAAATGATCTGATACAGCTCCTGTTAACCGCTCACGATGAACCTGCTGCTCAAGGAGCCAGTAAACTGACCGATGACGAGGTGATCGCTCAGTTGATCACGTTTCTATTGACGGGTTACCAACCTTCCAGCAGTACACTGGCATTCACTGCTTATCACCTCGCTATGGATTCTGATGTGCAAGAAAGACTAAGGTGTGAGGTGGAGATTGCCATTCAAACCTACCACGACTTGCCTTTGTACGATATCGTCCACGAAATTGAGTATCTCGATTGTGTTATGAACGAATCTATGCGGCGTTGTCCACCCTTCCACATATTTAATCGGAAATGCGAAGAAACATGCACAATAAGCCCAGGCTTCACGATACCCGCCGGAATGGAAGTTACTGTACCGGTGTACGCGCTCCACCACGATCCCGAGGCGTGGCCTGATCCCGACGTTTATGACCCGGAGAGGTTCCGGGGACCCGCCAAGGAAGCGCGACATCCGTTCCAGTTCCTCCCGTTTGGTGCCGGTCCAAGGAACTGTATTGGAATGAAATATGCCATGATGGAAATAAAGGTCGCCTTGGTCAGGATTTTGAGGAAGTTTAAATTTGTACGAGCTCCTGATACACAAGAACCATTAATTTTACATTCGGGCGTTACCCTTGGCCCGCGGGACGGGATACATTTACGGGTGAAGCGAGTTAAAAGTCTAATTTGAAAACAGGTCGAAGGAATGGAAAAAATTAACACGGATCGCAAAAGATCTGAACTTTAACTCTTTTATTCCCAGCACTGATTGACATAAAAATATCCATACACTACAGCGAACAGGTATTGATAATACATATATCTTAGTAGACGTTTTGTTGTGTAGTATCACTGAGTATTTTTACGAGTTGTACCGTATTTTTACGAGCGCGAAGGGCAAGTCAAAATACAAGTAACGAGTCTAATAAGTTATTTATTATCCAACACGCCAAATTGTTATTTCAGTGCGGGCGAATTTCGCGGATATCTATTTACGGGGAGTGCGTGACGTAAGTATGCGAAGCGGAACGGAATTGGCGCGTTGACGTGTTGCTGTTTCTATTTCCTTCAATAAATTAAGAAATTTCCTGGTCGTCTAGCTGTTTTTCTTCGTTTGATTCATCTAATAAACTTGGATCTATATTTGCCAGCCATTCCGACTCTTCGTCGTCAAAAATATGATTCAAATTGTCCGCCAACCAATCAAGGCTCCTTATTAGAGGGGCGACTCTCTCTCGGGCGTAAAAATAAAACTAACTCGTTTCTAGTGTTCTTTCTCTTCTTTCTTGGTTCGAGCGCTGAACACATCTAAAATGGGGGGAATGCATAATATGCCCCAGGCCCCACACTGTCAATTCATGCTCGAGTTGTTGTTACCAGGTCGCTTAATTTGGCGCGTTGGTAGCAGCCAATCAGGATTCGACGAAATGCAAAATCGAGACTGGACGTCTATTAGGAGAGGAGAGAAAAAGACGAAGATCGGTCCTGCAAGAGCGCGCGATAAAACAGTCCTGGCAGCATGGACAAGAGAATGAAAAAAAGAAAGAAAAGCAGATCTATTTCCCGAGTATCTTTGTTCAGCCAATGTTGGTGGAGGAGACTTCTCACTCTGATCGAGTATCGGTCGTTTCGCCAACGTCAAATCGCCAACGTATGAGGTCGATTCGCCAACGTCTAAATTCAGTTCGCCAACGCTTATATGTCAGTTCGTGAACTGACACGTTGGCGAAATGACTAGTTACCTTCTGAACGCGTCAGAAACACTTAACATAACTATTGCCTGTACATCGGATACTACACTCTTAAAAAATAATCATGGTACTAGACCCAAGTTATCTTTTCAGTACACTTTGAATAAGGTAAGCTTTATCATGATTCTATAATGTCCACAGTCGGTTCAGTGATAATGATGACTGGAATTGTAAACTCGGATTGCTTCGAATTCTCCTTGAAAGGCTGAAAGTGATATAAAAGATTTGAATCTTAGACAAAAAGTGTGGACAAGTAAAACCGGCCATACATTGATAGAAGCAATGTACCAGATATGAGCATTATGCGGCACATGCGGTAACAAAACTGGGAATGGCGTTTGCAATACAATTCTTTCAACAATTCTTTCTAATTTATTGCTGTGTGCGCATGATCCGTTCATTTTACTTTACGCTCCGTGTTTGGTCTAAAAATCTTGCGTCTCCCTTCCCTTGCTTCTGTTGGGTCGAGGTGATCTCTTTGGTTTGGTATCCATTACACTCAGTAAATGAAAAGCGTTGATGCAATATCAATATATGCTTACCGAATTCATGGACATTCTCTTGAACATGTCTATGAAACTAGATCTGTGTTTTTTTTTTGTCGGTTTTTATGAGCCAGTTGAGTTTGCTGTCCACACTACGCATCGCCATCTCCCAGTTGTAGTCTCTCTCGCTTCTTAGATGGGCCTGTGAAGAACAGATGTTTGATTTGCCCAGTTAACTTCAAAGATCTAAATCAGAGGCAATTCTTCCTTCAAGCTACTTTATGTTTCTTCGAAACTTGAATAACTTGATAGAATTTGCTCTCACATATTGGTCTAATACCTCTAAGCTTATAAGTTTGTCCATTAAATTCGTTGGCGGTTTGTAATGTGGACAATATGAGAAGAATTTGCTTGTAATTAACTTTATGCTTCTTGCTCGCTTGCCTATAACCAAGTGTTTTACACTGTGCATAGCTTGGGGTGAGCTCAGTTTGCTGGGAGAATTAAACGGACAACCTTTATTTGCCATAATATTTGGCCACTCAGATCAAGTTACAGTAAAACCGGAAATAGAAACCTAATCCCAGAGAATGTTCGAAAACAATGGGCGGGTTAATAGGGTGGAAAAATGTTTGCCTTGCACCGAAGCTTAACTAAAAGAGGCCCGAAATCACATGTTCGGATGTTTAAGTATCTACCCTTATAAGTCCCGGATGTAACCCATCTGGGATAAAGTTAAATGCGGCGCAGGCTGCATAAATTAGTTTATTCCCTTTGGTAATAAATGTCATTTTAGGGTCTAGTGGGGTCAATTTCCCTAGAGAAGAAAAACCTTACTGAAGGGAGGAGAGAAAATATTCATACAACCGCCATGCTCAACGAAGAAAACTTAGAAAAAAAAAACTGGCAAACATCTGTGACCTTGCGCCTCAATATAGCCCTGTGAACCGCATGGAAATAAGATTTTGAGAAAAACTATGAAGAAAGTACAGGAATTTATCACTTAACAGTCAGTAATTACTTACTCGTTTCCTGGAGTAAGGATTAATTGATCCAGTCTATGTTTTCGGGCAAATCCGCCTTTCCAGATTAGAAGTAAAATGGGTGCAGATGGTTAAGATAATCATTATCCAGTAGTACTGGAAACATCTGAAAATAATCCTTTGACAAACTCTAACAAGACGTCAGCAAAAAATAAGGTTAAGTGTGTGTTGTGTCTGGAGGTTACGAGTTTTTAATGAAACTGTTGGGTTGCATTAACGACCAAGTGAAAAAATAATGTATTATTTATTTTTAAGTTGACTGAGGTAGGAGAATAGCCGGGACGAATTTTGATCAAACGGACGGTTTGAGCTTAAGCCTTACTTGAATCGCACTTCTGATCATGAACGAATGTCATGTCTTCATTGAGCAAAAAGTTATTATCAAATGAGAATGAGACCACGAATTAACACATCATTCGTAAAAATTTCATCCCTACCATTTTTCGCCAATTTTCTCGAGGGTCAGCTGGTGTTCGTAGATTGATAGATCTAGATCCCATCCTTTTTTTGATCCAGTAGTGAAAAGCTAGAAATGTTGGACTCGGAAGCTAAATGTTGGTCCCGGAAGCTACATGCCCATGTCATATCCGTGGTGTATTCTGGGAGAGTTGAAAAAGAACAAATTATGAACTTAGTAAACTCTTAAATATCAGAAGACAAATTCCTCGATCATTCGTTCAATCTTAATGAACCAGGTAAACCCCGTTGTTCGTAGACTGTGGTACCACGGGCTGCGTACTACCGCAGTCTAAGGTCCAGCATTCGAGAACTTGAAAAACAAAGAGCCCATTTTTAAGCCACGTTTTCTTGGTAAGAACTTCCATTTACAGTTATGATTTGGAACGCTGGAACTGTACTAGTGGCCTTATTTAGTCAATTTATCGAGAACATCACATTCATAATTCATCCTTGTAGGAACTGGTGATGATAAAAAAAGACATAGCATACCCTAGATTGACTCGTGGCATTTTCGGAAAATCAAAGTGTTTTTTTCAAGTCTCTGATCTAAAATATGCTTCCTAGAGCTCGCTGCCAATTAAAGGCTTGTTATATAGTCTCTGCATCGACACAGAAAACACCGAATTTGCGTCCTTCAAGGGAGTAAGAACAATTATGACCTATTTTTAAGGTAAAATACGTCATAATAGTTTTCATGGAACCTAAGGTACCAAAAAACAGTAAAATCCAAGGCCCAAGGACATCTAAAAATACGACGAATTTTAAATACTTAGTGGTCATATGACAAAATGCTTATTGACTGAGTTTGGTCGGGCTGGACGGGAAAATAATATTTGGCTCTCGGTCATGACGTACGCGCCGAGAGCAGTGAGGTCCGTACGTCATGAACGAGAGCCAAATATTTCCTCGTCCACCCCAACCTAATTCAGTTAATAAGCATATTATCATATGACACCCAACTAAGTTTTCAAAAATTCCAAAAAGTTTTTTTTTAACTTAACAGGACGCGATAGACTGGCGCGCGCGAAAAAACCACAACCAAAAATATTTTTCCGTCTGGCCCGACCCATCTTTCTAGATTAGCTTTTTATTAGGACTATATTTTATACTATGTATATATTATATTTTTATAGATCCATTGGTTTTAATCATATTTTTATTTATTCTGGATAACTTATTAATGTCGATCATAGAGGTCGGCTTGTGTTACTAAAATCACAGATATAGGAACTGTGAGCGCGCAATGTTACCCATAATGTGGAATTCTAGACCCAGTGCCTCTGTTTTCCGACATGAGGAGCTCTGGGCTTGTATTTGTATATTTGCATTTAAAGATTTCTACAATACAATGTATAGGCGAGAGAACAATAGGACACGTAGTCCCCCTACTTGGTTCACCCGCCTAAACCAATCCCAATCCACCCACCCCAGGGAGGACAGTAATCTCGTGCTTGAAGAATTGACGTCTCCTACCCCTAACCCTGCAGGAGACGGAACCTCCATTTATTCGTCCCTATCCAAGAAGACTAGACTATCTAACCATTTCTTGATGTTATAGAAAGGCAGCATATTCTTCTCAATTATTTTTAAGACGTTGGTCTGGCCGGGGCTCGAACCGTCGACCTCCCGCACAACAGTCCAGCGCTCTATCCATTGAGCTCACTGGGAGGCGGTTGAATGTACTGTCATGGCTGTCTCTACGGTATTTAATAGGCCTTTTGCAGCTGGGGTCACGTGATCAATTTTAGATATATATTATGGGATACAACTTGAAGAATACCAGAGATGGAAAGAGCATATCAAAAATACCAATACGGCCAAGTTTGGGCCCCGGAAATTACAGAGCACTGTTTTTACAGCGGTTTGAACTTTCGGAAAATTATTTAGAAGATTTGTATGGAAAATGTTGCTGGAGAGCAAGGCCTTGCTCTCCAGCAACTTTTTCAATATAAACCTTCTTATTTATTAAAAAATTCAGAGTGTCATCAAATCTCATTTTTGAATAATGGAGGCCTCAAACTTAGCCGTTTTGTTATTTTCGAAATGCTTTTTCCTTTTCTGAATTCGGCTAAGTTATAGACCATAATTTCATAAAAAGTAGGTCACGTGATGGCTTAGCTGCAAAAGGCCTATTACAAAGTGGTAAGTTCTCTTCATAAGGAGTTTATCGAAAGCTTTGTTCTCTGAATCTATTATGGAGTCCGCTCGATTTCTGCTACTTTTCGTAAAAGAGCATACAACAGGGAAGCCTTTATTCTCTTTCTCGTCTTTCAAGCACAGCTCAGTTATTTCAATCTGCCTTCTTCGCGGGACCATGATGGCCGGGAGAAAACATGATATAACATCAAGAATCAGTGCGTTTTGTCATAAACTTTAATTAGTTGTGGGAAAGTGCTTTTTTGACAAAATTGATCTTCAAGGGTAACGGTATTTGCAGTAATTTACTGCGTCATGCAATGCTACCTTGGACTTGAGATGAATACAAAATTTAAGCTCTTTGAGTGAGAACTAAACCAAAAGAGGAAAAAGGAATACGAAGGATAGAGGAATTGAAACAGAATACAAACATCGATGATCTCAGTCACACACGCAAAACACTTCTCACACCTTATCAAACCTTTGGGTTTCCGGCTCTGTTTATTTCTACTTGTCTCTCTCCAAGATTCTTGCAACGACAGGATCACATGTTTCTTCTCAATTTGAAATATTTAAATTTTATTACTTAGCCTAGTAAGGCTGTGGTGCAATAATTTTTCTGTGTTTCCTGAATCGATATTTTGACCCGCATCAATAATTCCTAAAGCTTCTATTACTGATTTCTTCAATAAAATTTTGTCCGTTTTTGGTGATCCAAGAAGGATAACTTTTCATGCCAAACCCTTAATATACACACAACTGAATATTAATTTTTGAAAGTTTTGTTCCTCACGCATTGTAAGATAAAATTAAAAGAGAATTTGGAAATTCACCGTTCTTGCTGCACGTGGCAAACATGTGACCATTGGATGTAACAACAAAGTCAAGAAGTCCAGACACAGTAGGAAACTCCAACACGCAAGTGCCACTGACATCATACACCATCATCTTGCTTGAAAACTGGTGGTAAACTAGGACCTTGCAGTTTAAAGGGTCAGCGGCAATACGCAGAGGGTGGCCTAAGGCTTCCTCGTTCCAAATTGGCTGTTTTCCAAACTCATGGCTAAATTGACCCTCGGACTCGAAAACTTTCACGCACCCTTGGTTTTCCCCTTCATTGATGTCAGAAAACATGAGTTTTTCCTTCAAAAAGACGCCTTTTTGAGGATGGAACAATAACCCATTGTCATCTTTATGCAACGGTAACTCAAGCTTGCTTTCGTCACCAAATATCTCGGGTGCCTCCAAGCTGTTTGTGTAGTACACCGCTATAATTTTCTTCCCTTCACTTGAAGAGGTGTTGAATGCAGTAACATAGGCAGGTCCTTTGAGATTTCCAATCACGCGCAAGTGCTCTCCAGAAATATCCATTTCCAGGAGACACCCACTTCCGGTTGACGGTGAGTATTCGGCCACTGCAAAAGTATTACGTGACAGAAATGTCACGCCATACACCTCCAAAAACCTGCTTTGATTTCCGTAGGGTTTGGCTACGTGACGTAAAAAATCGCCTCTCGGATTAAAAATATGAATGCAGTTATTTCCTCTGTCTACGACGGCGATATGGCCACTTTCACTTACGGACAGAGCCCATGGACGAAATTTTTCACTGAAAGAGCTCGGTGGAGCGATTGTTCCAATAACTTGTCCTGTCTTTCTCTTGCGCTCGCTTGAGGACCGTCGCCTTAATGACAGACGACACGCAGGATTCGGTAAAGGAGAATCGACCCGATCACTTCCTGTGAGACCTTTGCTTCGTCTACATTCCACTTTCCCGATCGGCTCCTCAAAACACTTCTCGTTGATTTTTAATGAAAGCTTGACCGATGAATGCCGATTCTCCTCCATGAGTGCGCTCTTGCGTTCACTGACGGTTTGTAAGTCCGTTTGTAGCTGATTCATGAGCGCCGGATTATCTTTTATTCTTTTAAACTGGCCGTGATGTCGTCGCACAACTTCGACGACGTGATGGGCTTCTAGAGAGAAGTCTGCCAGCTGTTGCTGCTTCTCTCTTTTTTCTGCCTCGATAAATCGATCCACGTCTCTGTACAACTCTTTCTCTCTCTTCAGAATAACGTCAATCAAATCTTTGGCAGTTTGTTTAATCTCCTCCTTCACACGAACCTCCTGCTCTGATAATGACGAATGAATGGCATGTTCCATGTCTCGGATGGTAATTGACAAATCGTTTTTGTACTCCTGTGTGTATGTCAACAGTGCCTCCATCTCGACGTGATCTGGTAGCAATTGTGCATTAAACACTTGATTATTCGAAACTTCGACCAAAAAACCCTTGGTAGGTAAGCTGTCAACGCTATCATCAGCCAGATGAAACGCGTGTTCATCGATTGGGCACGTACAGTATATAGGAGCAGCAGAGTTACTGTTTTGCATATGAATACAATGAGTGCACACACTGTGTGAACACGGAAGGCCTTTTAGTTCGTAAGCCGAGCCGCCACAATGAGAACATTCACCCCTCGGAGAATTCATCTATGTTGAGCACGATAAGTAATCCCCGGTGCTATAGAAAACAACAGCTACAAACAATCCTAACGAAGGACCAGCGTGAGGGGTAATCTGCTCTGACTAGTATGAGCGAAATGCTTATTATTTTATTAGTAATGCCTAAATTTAGCTGGTCACGCATTCAAAAGCCGATCATTATTGTCGTCTTGACATGTATGAATGACTTGTCGTCTTGACATGTATGAATGACTTGAAAACGGTCGTCGATTGATAATATTACGACTTTCTTGACGATTCTTAGTAGATGATCTTAGATCACTTAGTCGGAAGAGATGTGAACTGTGGTTTTAGGTATGTGCCCTTGGTCAATTAAGTTGTATCAGCCAGCTCGGTTTATACGCGTTATCATTCCAATTAAAAAAAATCTCCATTTTTTTTTAATGGAACAGCTCGCAGACACCTCCTGTCTCATTTAGCTGGCGGCTTTGCTTTGTGTGTTCTTTGAAGCGTTGAGAGGCAGAAGTGCGGGAGGGTTGGGGTTAGAAATTTTTTTTTTTTTTCCAGACGCCGCTCCGCCTTCGTTTTTACTTCATCGAGGGTGTAAGAAAACCGCCAGCAACGCAACACCCTACCAACACATAAACAAAGGCTTTTTCATGGTCCCACCTTCCAATAATAGTTCATTTTTCATGAAATCGCTTTACGGTATTGTTCCAATATTTCAAGTTTATTCTTTGCGAACGGGCTTCACCATCCTGTATTTTTCCATGCTAATCAACTTTAATTTTGGGCGACAGCTCAACTCTACGGTTATTGCCGATAGTTCCCGCTTAGGCTTTGGTGAAAGGCTTTCCGAAAGGCTCTCAGTAACTGAAAGCTCTATAGAACTAATGTTCTCTATTTCTCTGCTTGTAGCAATTTTTTTATTGAGAAATTCACTTTAGGAAGTTATCGATCTGCTGTTTCCTTTACGTCAAAAGAAAGGAAAATCGGTAGAGGAACTGATCAGAAAGAGACGTCTGCACGCAAACAGAGATAGGTCTGCGCACCGAAGGTGATGCATGCAGCGTTGACTTTTTCAAATCAAGGTTAACAAACGTCACGGTTTTTCGAACAACTCGACCACTCGTACACCAAAGTTTTCTAAAAAGCAGACGCTTCAGAGAAGTCTTTTTTTAAAGATTTAATTGTGGCACCCGGCATCCTTTGGAGGATGGTAACCGGATCTCGGTCGGGTTACCTTTCAAAAGGAATAATTCGGATTTCCGTCCAATCTTATCCTCTTGTGGATTATCCAATCAAAAAATCCACCTAAATAGGTATCACTCACCAACGCCTGAAACCGCCGACGACCACCACTTTGAAATTTAGTTAGTTGTTTACGCGAGAAGGCAGGATTGGTGGTCTAAACTCTGGAAAGCAATGTATGTGACAAGGGCGTGGCAAGGATTTTCGAAACAAGGAGAGGGGGTGGGGGGGGGGGGTGTGGGGAAGGTTCACAATCTCAAGTTCCTGAGATCCAATCTACGGATTTCGATCTTGAAGAATGAAGTGGACCTTCGTTGCGTTCCGAACACGAAACAGTGTTCATAATCATGAGGTACTCGCACAGCGAGATGGTCCTTCGGCAAGGTTGTGTTGTACAAGTTCCTGCTGTCTTATTTTCAGCACTCGAGTGTAAACAACAAGCCCTTATCCTGTAATGGCCTATCGGCAAACAGTCGCTCCTACAGTTGAGACTTCCGCCCATGCATGATCCCATGGTGCAAAGTGGCGAGGTACAGGTAGGCGGTAGCCTATGAGAAGAAGGGGTGGGAAGGGAAGGTGGGTTGGAGCTTTCAAGAGTCGGGAGGCGGGAGCGAAATGCTTACGTGCGAACATTTGATGATCATCAATGGGCAGCCCAAACGAAATCAAGGGCAGGTGACAGCCTCGGATGCACGTTCCACGTTCCATTCTCTCAGCCTGTTTCAGGTTCTCAATCAATAAAGGCGAGCGAAAAGCGCGCGAGCGATACAGAAAGGCTGGGGCTCCCTCCATAAATGAGTAAAAATAAAATTCACTATCCATAATTCCGCGGGAAGATTTCAAATCTATGTTACATATAAATTCCACATTGCAATTATTTTCATGGCCAAAAAAAATGTTGTGCGACTATCTTTTGAGCACAGACTGAAACACAACTAATGTTTTATGAGATTCTTCACTAATATGTAATCTTATTAAATAAGGTGTAAAATCTAGAAACATTAAGTGGCTGAAATGTACACCATCAAAAAGTATTTTACCCCCTAGGATGAAAATTTAATTTAATTATGGCAAGCTTTCCGGGAATGGAAAGATTAAACGGCACATGGCTACATGGACTGAAGCGGCTGCCAGAGGCGCCTGATAAAAATGCTGACGTCCGATCTCAACCTTACCTTGTGAGGCGTGAGTAGTCCAGTGGTCAGAGCGCTGGACGGCCTGGGCTCAAGTCCTGGCTGGGGCACTACGTTGTGACCTTAAGCAAGTCGCTTTATACACATTGCTTCGTCTTCTCGGATAAGACGTAAAGCCGTAGATCCCGTCTCCTGCAGGGTTTGGGGTAGGAGACGTTAATTTCCCACGCACGAGATTACTGTGTGGCGGATGTCCTCCCCTGGGTGGGATTGGTGGGAAGGTGAGATCGCTACATGGACTGAAGCGGCTGCCGAAGGCGCCTGATAAAATGCTAACGTCCTATCTCAACCTTACTACATTGAGGCTGAAAAGCCCCTTTAGGGGAGCTTCAATTAAGGTTGCACATTGCACAAATGGCAAATAAACATTTCATATGCAAGTGTAAAATACATTCTGGACAAGCAAGCAAATTACGTCATACTGGGGGCTGTAAGGTTCACATCAGTTAAACTGAAAATTTAAACTAGATTTGAAAACATTTCTTAAGTAAGGCTTCCTTGGTTCATTCACTACTTAATGGTTTCGTATCATGAGAATATAAACCCTTTACACCCTTTCATCGGTATTCATATTCTCCATACTGTTCTCTATGCATTTCCTATGGTGTTGTTGACGAGAATTTGTTTAACAATCAAGCGCTACTTAAGGTGGTGATCATTTCCCTTGATCTCGTTGATTCCGGGTGATGTTGTAAGGAGAATCATTATATGGCTGTGTCTCACAAGGACTGGGAACTACCGAATTCACGAATTTGATTGGCTGAAATCAATATTGAAAGCGGTCTAGATTTACCCATCTAGACCGGTCTAGAAAAAAAAGGCACAAAGAATATAAAAAATTGGCATAGAAGACACAGCCATATAATAAACATCTTATTAACCGAGCAAGGTCGGTCCGTATGGGAGAATCTTGACCTCGGTCGCTGGTACAGACCGAAATTAGTGAGGTCTGTACTGGCAACCTCGGTCAAGATTCACCCATACAGACCTCCCGCTCGGTTAATAAGAACTAAATGAGACGATGGTCACTCCAACTAGGGGGCTAAAAGTAAATTCTAATATTCGCAAATAGCCAGCGAGGCGTGTAGAAAATAGCTGTAAACAATCTCGTATCCAACAAGCGCGAATGAAATAATTGTCATATCAAATTGTATGAACCCTGAACGTTTGGCTATTTGGAGCTTTTTATCTGATCTGCAACAGTTAATACGATTATTTTTATATAAGGTGACTCGGAATATGAGCTGATAACCAGAGTTGAGTGTGCCACTCAGAACACTAGAAATTCAATATTCGGAGTTAAAAATTTGACAATTTTGGTTGATTGACACTTCTGTAAAAATAAAAATAAAATATTTAAATTGATTTATGTTGGGTGAATAAATCATTATCGTTCCAAGTAACCCTTATTCATCGCCAAACAAAGATTTCTACGGATTAACAACAGCAGTCAAAATATTTGCCATTCTCCTTTAAAATGACGCAAAAAGGGTTAGACAAATCTTATAAGCTCTTAGATTGCAAGCCGCATTTATCGTTAATCTTTATGCCACTTATTATGATTTTTAGATATTTTAGATATTTTTTGATATTTTTAGATATTTTCCTTTCTACCTGTTCCGGAAGGAACAGACTCTTTGAAATTTTAAAGGTATTCAATTTTAAAGATGCAATGATGGCTCCTTTCTAATAGCACAATAAGTAAGACATTTTAAACTTCAGAATTCATCGAACCAGTCCTATTCTGGACTCCATTTTTGTCCCCTCCGCCATAACCGACGTCTAACGAAGATATCAGAGGAGTTTCCTCGTCATGCTTTGTATTTTGTATTGCTCCAGTACGTTTAGCTTGTCTGTTTGCCGCATCCAGTTCAAGACGAGAGTACTGTTCTTTAAACAGAAGTAAAAGAGGAATACATCCAGCGCATATGCCCACCATACACCAATTCATCCACAAGGTGCCTAAATGGAAGATTCAGGTAAAGAATTCAGTCCTCATACCATACTAAAAAATATATGTACGTTGTATAAGTCACTGTGGTGTAACTAGTAATTTCACCTATTCCAGGAATCATCAATGCAGCCAAAAACAGCAGACAGAATACGTGATTAGAAGTGGTCACCACAGCCATAGGAATTCCCTCCGCAATGGGATACGTCGTTTCAATCGTGAGCTCATAAAACAGCGGGATGGAACCATTGATGAAGCAACCGCCAAGGACTGCTGAGATATACAGCCACACTGAGGGAAAACGAGTCAATCTTTTAGTGATGAAGTAGCCTATTTCAGGCGTTCAGTAACTAAAAAAGGAGCGAAACAAACGAACGGCGCGATAGTGCATTAAGTAGCAACAGAGCGAAAAAAAGGAAGCAAGTTTGGGTTGGTGACACGACCCCAACCTCTCTCGTTTTTTCACGCAGCCACTACAATCGCGCCTTATACCATCGCGCTTCATTTTACTGACACGCCTCCGCACAACCTCGTTCCCAGAGTGTCTCACCTTCCCGTCCCCTGGAGAGAGGGGCTTCAGGAGGCGGGAAGTTAAGAGACCTCGGGAACGAGGTTGCCTGGAACAGGCTTGCGAGGAAGTCTTCCGTTGTAAAAAAAATAGTTTGATCGGATTTTACATCACACATCGTATTATAATCATCTACGAGTGTCGCTTGCATAATAACCTAGTGTATGGCCTGACTCGCCAACGAATTCTCCGTCAATTAGTTGGTACAGCAACAGACCGCGAAATCTGAAGCCCTGGACTGAACCTCGTTCCCATGGTAAGGGAACGAGGTTGCCTGGAGCTCTCACTACGCTCATCCATTCTTAAAAGACTCCTTTTCAGTCTCAACTAAAACGAAAGGAAATATTTTCGCCCACACTGGCGTTTTCCGTTTTGCAATCACCTGTCCATACTATTGTGTTTCCCTGCTTTGAAACACTTACCTATTGATACGTTTTCACTTTTCAGCATTATTAAATCTATCAGTTAATACGTGCAGTATGATTGCTCACTGTACGGCCTGCTAAACTGAAAAATTTGTTTAAATTAAAATCTTGCTCCTCCATTTAAACCCAGGAATTAATAAATACCTTACTAACCTAGTGCGGACCAAGACAACGAGAGAGTTTTAGATACACGTTTTAGATACACGTCTGATGTGTTAACGGCAAACGTCAAACCGCGGAAAGTAAATTGAGATTAGAAGTTAAAGTTTCGCGATTTTCAGCCTTTTAGATCGACGTCGGCTTTTACCTGAGAAAATTCAACATGTGCGCCGCCATCTTGAATTCCACAAAGGATGGAGGTTCTTCATTTCAAACACAAAATAAGACTAAAAGTTTGGTTTTTTTAACGTCCCAAGCGGACCTTTTACACAGAAAATACTTCACTTCTCATATGTTTACAAGACATACTAGAGAACTTTCGAACAGAAAGAAGAAAAGTGTCGAGGGAGTTGACCTACCTGAAACTGCCTCGCCCGAAGTTCTAACATGAACCACAAACAGCGAACGTGACGGCTGAATCTGGTCACGTGACTCCTAGCGGTTTGCGGTAACTCGTATTCAGAAACAAACGTGGATCTAAGGGGCCGACCATTTAACTTTTGAGGAGGGTGCGTGATTTTGAAAAAAAATTTCCTACAAGCGCTTGTTGGAAGAAAAAAATTGCATGCAGCCCAAATGTAACAGAAAAAAATGTACCAAAAAATTGGAAAAAAATATCCTGCACAGCAGATTGCTAGAAAAAAATTTCTTTATGACCAGAAATCACCCTCCCCACCCTCTCAAAAGTTAAATGGTCGGCTCCTAAAACTGTCTACAGTATTAACAACCACAACTCACGCCCACGCGCAATCCATGTACACGACGTAAGTAATTAATTTTACACACCTCTTGAAAATGGAATAAATCCTTGACAGAGAAGAGAAAACCACAAGAAAGAGCCAGTAGAACCCAGGAACAAGAAAATAAGGAATGACTTCATGTGCCCGGTAAACACATCAGCAAACCTGGAAAAAGGACATTTATACACACGTTTAAATCATCGATAAAAAATGTTGCGCGAATAATATGTTTTTGAAGTAACATTTCTTCTTTCATCTAATGACAGACTGTCAGCAGTATCAAGGGGTTTTTTTTTTTTGTTATTTTCTGCATTGTTGCTTCTGACAGAGAACAGAAGAGAGTAGGAAAGAAAGGGAAGACTTTGACACCCTGCAGAGCATTATTCAAATGGTTTTGCCGCAAACTGCAAGCTTACAGAACAGGCGTAATTTTTTTTGCGTTTTTCAGCTGAACTGAGACAAGCGCTGGGCGAACGCGAAGCGCGAGTCACGCGCGAGGGTAGGAACCCGAAAAAATTATTTTTTTGCGCATCTCCCCTCATGCGTGACTCCCACTTCACGCCGCCTTGCTCTTTTCTCCATTCGACTGAAAAACGCTTTTAAGTCTACGCCTGTTCTGCAGGCTTGCAAAAGTCTATCAAGTGCATTTCTGGTAAATTTCATGGAAAGCTTTGAGAACATTTCGATTTAACTCGTTATTAATGTACCCGCACAAGAATTTTTTTTGGGAGGGGGAGGGGTTACGGTTATAGATACTGATTAGGAAGGAGAGCATTCATTTTCTTTTTGGTTGTTATTTTTCTCCATCTTTTGTCATGGTAGAAAATGAATAAAGAATAGACAAACCCTGATTGCAGAATACTTTTGTAGAGACAGAGGGGGGTATACTATCTTCAAACCCTTTCCTGTATCTCTCTCACCTGAGCCACACCCTCCCCCCCCTTCCCATCAAAAATACAAATTTCAAGCAACTCAGTCCCTCACTGCCATGTAATTCCGTGTCTTGCGCAATCCATATTAACAAACCAACCCCTTCCCCTGACATACCTTGCCATGATGAATCCAAAGATACAACCTGCAATGTTGGCATAGAAACCAATCCAGCCAGCAGTATCCTTAAAAAATAAATCAAGTATTAAGTGTTTTCACTTGTTCAAGAGTTCAATTATACATTATGCAATGATTTGATGATTGTGCCTTCTATATGGAAGAAACAACGAGCATACTCAAAAGAGGAGGATATACAAAAATCTTTCATTTCAGCACATCTCAAAATTATTAGAGAAATAACGAGCTAACATTGAACAACAAGAGTCATTTTTGAATTTCCATGGCAAAAGAATTTTTTGAGGAAGCTTTAAAACAAAAGTGGAAGAGGGGTATACAGCCATTTTAAAAAAAGTTGTAAGAAAAAAGGACAAAAGTGCACATGACAATGTCAAAAGGTAATCTGGATATCCTGTGATCAGTGGAATTTAAGAAGTCAAATCAGTGATAATAAAATTGATTGATGAAACCCATGATGTCTTGTTCTTAAAGTTACATTTTTTCATATTTCATACTTCTGAGTACCACCACAATACTATGTGGAACTGTCGCAAGTACACTGACACTTTTTTTTTTCCCTGCAACCTCTCTTTAAACAGCTGTATTTATTTGGTGATCATGCAGAATGATAAAGATGACAAGTTTGCAACTTTTGGCCAGAAATTGAGGATAAGCAGCCACTGGGGTAGGCTAAGCTTACAAAAGGTAAAGTTTGTTCATGAGTAGCACTACATTTACTTGTTTTAAGTTGAACGACAATAGATTCACAGCCAAAACTCCTCCCCATCCACTGAAAACACCTAAAGGAAAAATATCATAATAAAGAATTTCAGAAAACTTGCCGGTCATATTTTGAGTCTTTTTCTTATAGAACCTGCATTAGTGGCAATTAGCCTAAATTTGACTCACAATTTGACTCAAGGGAATCATCCACAACATTCTGAATTCACTGACAAACAGGACTTACAATTTTTTAGCCAAAGATTCAAAATACACTTGTGGGCCAAAAAATGTTCATTGCAGCCCCTCTTTTCTGATTTAATCTGTCAAGAGGACAAAACCAACGGAACTAATGATGGCAAATGTTATTTTCTAAGGTAAATTTTGCAGGAAAAATATGACACAACACTGTGTTTAAGGAAAAACTTTACTGCTGTGAAACTTGATCCTTTGGATCATCTTGTTGAAAACTAACTGAAACAAAACCTTGTCATTTGAAATACAAGACCTTCTATCAACCATGAATGAGGGTATGAGGCGAGGGACCATTTGAATTTTGTGTTTTACAAATATACCTGTCGTTGCTCCATAAAGAATGTTCAAATTCCAGAATTGACAATTTCTACAAAAATAGCAACACTAGTATTAGGATCAGCATAAATGAATGTTTGCACATCTTCTAACAGTTCTCTAACTCTTTTTGATTACTCAATTTGATTTATTATCATAATAATAATGTTCTTGTAACAATCCCATAAGGTGCAAGCTCTAATTGGTCAATTCAGTGTCTACTATTAAGTTAAAAGGTATTTTTAAGTGACAACAACAAAATCGGTATCAAATGACTGAGTAGCCTTGATTTTGGCCGCTCTCTCGGGTCTGGTCCTTTTTGTTCCTCCCCGAGAAGGGATGCTTTTGGGAGTAGTATAGGCTCTGGTTCCCGAACAGTGGCTGGTAATCGAGCCTAATGACTGAGGAGTATCTAAAAAAGTTGGACTCACTTCATAAGCCTTTTTCCACCTTCCACATAGTCTACTTTTTTCTTGGAAGCAGAAAAACTGGGTGGCCTGGGAGGCTTTGCTGGAAAGTATACCAAGACACACAGAAACAGGATGGCCACCAATCCAAACTCTGTGGGATTCAGAAGAGAGAGTTAGGTATTTTCTATTCCATGAACTGACTGGAAGTTCTGGCCTGCTCGTTAGGGGTGGGAGGCTAATCCACTTGTATTTTGTTGATATTTTGCCATTTCTACTCCAACCTATGAGTTTAGTCTGAGAGGTGTAGGAGAATTCTCCCCCCCCCCTCAAATTATGAACTTGATATGGACAAGTATAAGCATCCAGAGGAACATTAGTCAATTTTCCCATCCCAGTCACTTTGTATCACAGCAGATGGTTTGATTTTTACAATTGCCCAGGACAAAAAAAAAGAATGTCAGAAAAGGTCATAGTTACCACAATTAATTATTTATCACCCTAACTAGAGGTTGATATGGATAGATAAAGCACCAAAGTGAATTTTGAAAAGCTGATATTTCAAAGGGTTATACAATACATGGTACTGTACTACTCAAAAAATATTTCTTTGTTCACTCACCAATATACATATAGAGCATGATATGCCACCTTGCAGTGGACACAGCCTCATCCCATGACATCTCTGTGTGATGAGTGAACAACAAAATTATACACCTTACAAAAGTCTAGAATCTAATAAATTAGTTAGTTATTATACATTCAATGAAATAATCTTCTGCCTGATTGATCAATTATGAATGCACTAGGATAGGGGGTATGTGGCAGAGGTGCAAGCAAATTCATTTCCTTGGTTCAATTTCCAGGACTGGCATCCTGTGTGGAATGGATTTGTTATTGGTTGTTATCCTTGTTCCATGGGTTTCTCTCCAGGTCCTCTAGTCTTTCTCCCTCTGCAAATACTAGTGTTCCAAATTTCAATGCAACCAGCATACAGACGACAGGAAGAGCCACCTTGTGGAATGTTGTATTAACATTATTATTACTATAATTATTATTATCATTAACAATTATTTGCCGAAGGTGAGCTGAATATCGTCAAATAATCCTCGAGACGAAATCGAGGGACGGTATTATTCGACAATATTCACCGAACCTGAGGCAAATAATTGTTTTAGTATAATTTCAGAGCTGAACAACAGAGAAATTTCTAAAATCATAACATTTTAGTAACATTTATTAACATTATTATTTTAACATTTTATATAAACCACGAGGAGCGGTTTATATAGCATCATAAAAGGAACCACTTGACCAATCAGATTGGTGGAAACTCTTTGCTCAGCTCTGAAATTAAACTAATTACTATAATTAGTATTATCATTCTTATTAGCATTATTATTATGCATAAATAAACTAGTACAAAGAATACTATGGGATTTCTCTTCTATACTTGGTCAAAATAAAAGCTTCTAAAAGTCAGTAAACAATGCTATGACTTGTGCAATAAATGAAACTTTCAAACATCACTTGCTTACATAAGAAAGGCACTGACATTCAAACAATTTCCTTTACATAGCATCATTGTCTACCTTAGTCCTTCATTATCATCAGCCTTAAAATATTGTAGTCCATTATCATAAACAGATAGATTTTTTTTTTCAGGCCTTATTTCCACTATTACATAGGTAGGTAGGGTTTAGTACTGCTAAGATTGCTTTTATACATTTCATGAAACTGCAGTACACATATATGATTTTCATGTATTCAAATTCATCAATTTATCACTTCAACGGGGTTTAATATGAACCAACACAGTGACCAGCTCCCAGTTGGCTTGTTAGCTCATGATCAGTTAGTAGAGCACTGCACTGGTATCACAGAGGTCATGGATTCAAATCTGCACCTGAATTTTTTTTCAGGCCTTATTTCCACTACTACATAACGTACGGTTTATTACTACAAAGATGACTTTCATACATTTCATGAAACCACAGTACACATTATGTGATTTTCATCTACTCAAATTCATTGAGATAGATGTCTATTACTAATAATTAATATGAATTAAAAGTAAGATGATGATGAGAACTCAACTGTTTGTGATGTTACTTTCAAAATAAACACTGCTTTTAACAGAGCTATTCTGAATGTCTGCACTAGGCGAGGGAGGATCTGCAACTTCTGTGGGGTTGAGAACAAAAGGCCCCACTCCAAATGATATTGATATTCCAACATAACTCATTAACGATGAGATTGCTGTGGCTGTTGCTCTCTGATTAGGGGGGAACCATGTAGAGGACACCAGGGGGGGTGCACCCATCGCAACTGGTGCAGCAAGGTCGTTTAGAAATTGCCCAGTGTGTATTAGCCTGACAAAATGTAAATTGATAAATTAATTGCTTTACAGATATAACAAACTATGTCAAAATAAAGAAAAAATTTCCAAGCTTTTGCTAAGATCAGCAGATTATTTTAAACAAAAACATTGAACATACCATGTTGCTGGTTTGGGTTTTGATGTAATACACCTAATGCCCGTGCCTACAAACATCAGTGCAACTGTTACAAGAACTGAGATCCTTAAACCTATAACAAAAGAACAACAACCTCATTCAGAAATTTTCCATCATCAAACAATAACCCAACATCTGAAAATGCCACAGGGAAAGGGACCAGAGACCCCTCCCCCCCCCCCCCCCACCTCCCCTCTCCCAGCAAAAGATAGATCATCAGCACTTGTTTTGCTGTTTTTCACCACATTATCTACACAATTACAAACTTGCGTCTTAGAGAGGATTAAATTTAACAGAATTTCGTCAATGACCTTAAATTCTGCTTTCAATTTCCTCTCTCGGCCAATATTACGGCATGTCTCTGCCGGATTCCAACCAAAACGCCGTATCAACCTTCCGTATTGTTTTACAAACTTCTTCCCGGACGCAATGGATAACTGTAAAAACTGTACATGTACAGGCAAAATTATCACGACAAAAGCTACAAAAAATGTGTAAATAATACACAGCAGATAAGAAAGAATGAGACAATCTGATCGCTCCTCAAGGAATATTCCTAAATCACTCTTCGTGAAACAAACAAATCTGTACGAACCGTAGGTGGGCCCTTTTAATTGAAGTCACTGTGATGCGTGCAAGAGCATGTTTTGTGCAATCATCGAGGCATGATTTAATGACAAGAAAGAGAATAACTCCACACACCTTTAACATCCAAAAGCCAAGAAAAGAGCACGAAAGACACAATATAAGCGATCGGCCCCCAGTTCTCAAGCAACGCGATCGTTCCATCGCTCCAGCCAAAAACATCTTCGGCAGATCCTGCTATAGGACCCCACGTGTTCCAAGCCGCCGCTTGTACTCCAGCGATCAAAGAGAATACGATTAAGATGTACCATCTCCTCGTATACACGGAGCAGGAGTCTGTGATGGAGTCTTTCTCAGTTTTGGAGAGAAAACTCCGACTCACCGACAAGACCCTGTCAGCCATGCTCTTTTGTTTACGAATGAAATGCGAGTCCTTTCAAGTGGGCTGTGTGATTGGCTTTTTGCGTTATTTCCATTGAAAGTAGGGGAGGGGATATATGGGACACGTGCGCCAAGAGGAGAACAAAACAATGCCAAAGAGAAAGCTGATCCAAATTTCGTGAGAATAATTCTTGCTACTTATACTGAGAAAAAAAAATGATGGTTTAAAAAAAAAATTCTCGCGACAGTCAACTCTTAGTAACGGAGAAAACGCTCCTCGTTTAACTTTTTATTTGTCATTATTTCTTTATTGTCACTCAACATCAGTGCATTAGATAATAATTTTCAATCTTATGATGCTGTCAAATAACCAAATTATTTACTCATAATGAGATTTTCATGTAGGGGATTACTGGTTGATCTATTATGAAATTCTCTGAACTTAAGAGATAAACAAGAAATGAAGGTCCACAGTGTGGTACCTTGATCTCCTGTTGTAGAGCAGCAACCACTCATTTAATTTCTTTTTCAATAAAGATTCTTGTTGCAGTTGATGAGAGATGTCAAAGAATAAGAGTTATAATTTCAAATTTGATCATGCCTAAGATTGTGAACCATGATAATATAAGGGGCTAGTAAACATTAAATAATTTAGAGGGTATGTCATTAATTTGCAAAAGCCAATATTACATAGGGAGGGTTTTCCTTTCTAACCCTGAATAAAATGGTTAGTTGCTCATGTGGGACAAATAATAACCCGGTTCTGCATGCTTCACATTCAAGCTGGCAGTGAAATTGTTATTAAAGAGATATAACAAATTTTCAAAAGATAGTCCACCAAAACTTTATTCCTTTACGAAAACATCCAACAATTTCCCGCAAACAGTATATGCATCCTTAAATGTACAATTTGCCTGGACACACTGTAAGTGATTACAGAAACACTTTTAAAACCATCACAAGTCAGATTTTTTTCGTGCTCATCACAATTTAAAGTTAAGGGCGTCATATAGATCAACTTTCTGCCTATATATCAACTGATAAAAAACAACCCAAATCAATCGTACAGTTCAAGATGAACAGGCTGTGTGCATTCCAATCCAAGCTTTTCCAAGACGCAGGCATCAAATTTCTTCTGCGTCGCCCGGCAATAACCAAATTCCTGGTTGTTGTAGTCAAGACAAGTCCAATGTTTGGTGAAGACGTCATTGCAATGTTCCTTAAGCTTCTTAAAGTAACCTAGGGCACATTTTGTTGCTTGCTTTCCTTCGTCCAAGCACTTACGCGGGTCCTTGTGGCCATATCGACAGCCCATGAAGTTCTTGAAATCCTTATCACAGTACTGCCCAAGATGATGTGCACCTCCCATCAAAACGGCTGATGTTACTTCTACTTCTTCGACCTCCAGGTCTTTGAATTGAATGTCTTTGACCCCAGTAGCCATTTCTGCAAAGAACACCAACACTCTTTCCAGAGAATCAAGATGGCGGTCTGATACAACACCGCTGGCCTGTAAATCAATTTCACGGTTCGCATTGCATTGTAGGTTATTTTAAACATGGCGGACGACGAAGACGTTTGCCGGGTCTTGTCGTGTGAAAATTTTGACGAAGTTTTAAGTCTTGTCTGGGGAGCAAACATAAAAGAGGAGATATTCGAAAGGTGGTCTCAAGGTATTGTCTCCAAATATTTTTTGGGTATAGGTAATTGATCCCTGAGTGAAGCTATGGATGGTACATTTTCAACTTTCACTTTTAGTAATGCCTTCCGTGACATCGACATAATCCTACATAACCTTTGGATCGAAACTCTTACATTTGAAAATCTTGGTTGTCTAATTAAAACAATTTTTGCAGTCAGATATATAGTATCGGATCTGAGCAGTTTTTTAGTGGGGGGGAACAAATTTAAAGATTTGTATCAAATTTTTGGGTCATCCTTGGTGTAAAAACCTGACGAGGTTTTCTTTGTTTCATGAGGTATTGTTCTGCTGTACACTATTGTTTATAATGTGGATATATCAACAAAGTTGAAATGGTAAATTGGCCACCGTAACGATTACAAAAGCTGACGTTTCGAGCGTTAGCCCTTCGTCGGAACGAATAGAGGAATTGTGGGTTGTGTGTGCTTTTAAAGGTAGAAAATGGAGCTACGTTATTGTTGGGAACATGGTAACGAGAGAGACACAATGTGGAATTAAAAGCGTTTGTTAATCCCTGTGGGATTTAGACTGCCGGTTTGAAAGATGAGCTTTTGTTCAAGAGTTTTACGGCTTTCCATGCTACCTAAGTGTAAGGAAAGACCGAAGATTGCCATATGTTGCTTAGAATGATGAGGTAAATTAAAGTGTCTAGCAACTGGTTTCAATGTGTCCTTGTCATTCTTTTCCACGTCGCGAAGGTGTTCTCGGAATCGGTCACCTAGTCTTCTGCCTGTTTCACCGATGTATATCTTTTTGCAGTAGGTGCAAGTTATGCAATAGATTACATTGGCGGAGGTGCACATGAAGTGATCGGTGATCTTAGTGGATCGTTTGGGTCCCGATATTTTATCAGTGTTGTGAATGAAAGGACACGTTTTGCATTGTGCACGAGTGCATTTAAAAGTGCCTAGTTGGTCATCAGTCTGAAAAGAACTTCTGACCAAAAAATTGCCTATGTTTTTGTTGCGTTTGAATGAAATGAGCAGAGGCTGCGAAAAGTTAGTGCTTGTCTCTGGATCGTTTTGAAGTAATTTAAATTTTTTAAGAATGATGGATTTGACTGAGTGGTTGTGAGGGTGAAATGTGAGAGTGAATGGATTGTGGTCGGAATCTTCCTTTTGTGATGTTTGTAGTGCTGAATGTCAATCAATAAGTTGGGCGCGGTGGTAACCCGCTTGAACAACAGAAACAGGGTAACCATGTTTATCGAAAAACTGGCACATTGACTCTGATTTGTGGTGGAAATCAGAGTCATCACTACATAAATGGTGAAGTCTTAGAAACAGAGAAAAAGGAATGGAATTCTTAACGTGAATTGGATGCGAAGACGAATATAACAAGTAATTATGCGAGTCTTTAGGTTTGTAATACACACTAGTGCATAAACCGTTGCCTTCAATTGAAACTTTGATGTCCAAAAAGGATAACGACTGGTCAGAAATTTTCCAGGTATTTTTCAGAGCAGGGTGAAAAGAATTGACTGCGGTTATGAATTGAGTCAGCTCCTCTCTGGTAGAGGAGGTAGCGCTAATAAAGTCGTTGATGTAGCAACCATAGAGTTCAGGTTTGGAGCCATTATATTGGCTGAAAAATTGGTGTTCGACAAAACCTACAAAAAGATTGGCATAGCTAGGTCCCAGTCTTTCAAACCAGCAGTCTAAATCCCACAGGGATCAACAAACGCTTTTCATTCCACTAATTTATTTGTGTTTCTCTCGTTGCCATGTTCCCACCAATAACATAGCTTCATTTTCTGCCTTTAAAAGCACACACAACCCACAATTCCTCTATTCGCTCCGACGAAGGGCTAATGCTCGAAACGTCAGCTTTTGTAATCTTTACGGTGGCCAATTTACCATTTCAACTTTGTTGATATATCCAAATTATTTCATTACCCCCACCAACACAGCCCCAAACAGTTTCTTTAGAAACCATCAGCCTTTATTCTATTGTTTATAATGTTTTGTTGTCTTTATTTTACATCACTCGTGAGCTTCACAGGTTTTTACACCGAGGATGAGCCAAATGTTTGTAGTTGTATTTTTGAGAAATCGCCAAATTATATAAAAAAATCAAAGGAAAAGAGTGATCTAGATATGTTTCAACTTCAATCTCTACTATTGAGGATTATGTATGAAATTTCACTATGTACATTTATCACATTTTGAGATTCCAAAGAGGAACGTAACCCTCGGAAATTGTCTTTAAATAATAAATCATGAATACCAAGCACTTATTTGAGTATTGCCTAGCAATCTTGCGACTTACCTGTTACATGATACACTTCTGTTAAAAATATGGCTGCACTGAAGCTATGTGAATTTGAACTAAAGCACCAGCTGTTTGTGAACTGCACAGTCTAGTTCCTATAATTTGAGTAAAAATTCTGGGATGCCTTTCAGGTGCAGCCATTTTACTGACAGAATTGTTTTGGACTTAATGATGTGTAAAGTCACACATTACTGTTATACAAAGGTTTTTAAAAAGATGGTATAAGAGGTGCTATACGTTGGTCAATTACAACATATATGAACTTTTGGAGAAAAGCAACAGACGCCTTTTTTATAACCTCAAACATGATGAGCATTCATTAAAAAGCCTACTCCCAAGGTACAAAGACTATATTGTAAACATTCGAAGGAAATCCATTGTCAGGCCCAGCATTAACACTGAACGTTTTAAACATAGCTTTTTTAATAGATTAATTTTTAAATATAGTCCAGCTGTGTAAACACCCCATATGTATTTCTAATCATTTTTAATCATTTTTATTCAATTTAATCATTGTAAATTTTCCTTTCAATATATATTTTTACTGTAACATCAGATATGTAATTTTATTGGATGGTTTTTTAATAAAGACAAATTTATTTTATTTAATAAAGACGAATTTATTTATTTATTCTCTAGGCATGTACTAAGACCAGGAACACCGGAACACCCCGGAACAACAATAACATTTATTTATACCACAAAGAAATAAGATAAGAAACATTAAGAAACTATATATTTAGTGCCTGCTTCTAAGCTCTTTCATGTTACGTGGGTAAACAAATTACATCTACATTTTATTTTTTTACATTGTCAAATTCAGTGTTCCTGGGTGTTCCGGTGTTCCATGGTGTTCTGGCATTGTGTTCCTGTGTTCTGGGGTGTTGGGGTGTTCCGGTGTTCCAGGTTTTAGTACATGCCCATTCTCTAATGCATTTACCTTTCCTTTTTAGTTTGTAATCAGAAGGTGAATCTTGATTGGGTGTCATAAGCCTTTAACTTCTAAGAGTTGTAAACATCCAACTCTCCCCAACAGTATCACTCCAATTATATTGAAACCCTTGATTGTTAGACAAATTCTCCTTGTAAGCACCATAGAAAATGTATGTAAAACAGTATGGAGAACTTGCATACTGATATAAGGGTTTAAAGAGTGTGAAACAAAGACAATGAGGAGCCCAACCCACCATAACGAATTGAAATAAATGAAATAAAAAGGATCGGGGCTCGACAGTAATGGAAGCCAACTAGCCACAGACTAGTAGCAATTCAGTTTTAGCTGGTGGTTTTTGACTTCCACAAGCTAGTTTGGGTAGTTAACAAGCTGAAATTGTTATAATATCTAAATTGTCACTAGCCACTTGGCTACAGTAAGTTGAAAAGTTAGTGTGGAGCCCTGAAGGATGTGTATGAAATAAGTAGACATGCTTGATATGTAATGGTTGTGTCTTCTTGTGTTGTATTTCTTGTAGGTTTTCTCTTTTCTACATTGGAACCAAGTGCTCTTATTCAGGAACAAGGAGGACCTTGTGCTATCATAGCATCTGTCCAGGTGAATATAGTACCATACTGACTCTCTCCAATGGACCGTAGTTAAGAGGATTAATGCTGACTTTTCCCAAGTGTGGAAAGGTCGAGGGTTCGAGCCCCGGCTGGACCAACACTCAGGGTCTTAAAATAATTGAGAAGAATTTGCTACCTTTCTATAACATCAAGAATTGGTTAGGTATTCTAGTCTTCTTGGATAGTGATAAATAAATGGAGGTCCCGTCTCCTGCAGGGTTGGGGTAGGAGACGTTAATTTCCCACACACGAGATTACTGTGTGATGGATGTCCTCCCCTGGGGTGGGATGGGTGGGAGAGTGGACTAGCACAAATGGTTCCTATGTTCCTTTCTAGTCCTTCCCCACTCCAAAACTTAATGCAGTGAAAATGGACTAAATTAAATTAAATTAAGTGGTCTCACTTGCAAGTTTAACTTGTTTGCCTCTTAACAGCTGGGATTTTTAAAAATTAATGTTACATTAATGTTATTCCAGGGGATTTGTTAACATTTTCATTAGGGAGGCAACTGGTTTTTACAAGCAGGCAAAACTTTTTGACCTGAACTTTTTCATAAAATGAACTTTCCTCTAGATGGTCAAACCAGGTGAGCAAAATCATCGTCACAACCAGTAAATTTGCCTAGTGCTCAGCCCTCAATAAAACCCTTGTTACAGGTATTCTATTGGCACATTCATTTGAAGTATCCATAATTAGCAAATATATACTAGGAACAGAATGATGCTTTTGAGTTCTTGTTTGTTCTTTTAAGAAATATTAAGAAATATTAAGTCTCCTAGTGACTGTTTTTGCATTAATTTTATCTAAGAAGTGACCAAGCCCTTTGAGTTACAGCAGATTCATACAGTTTTATATAACATGGGTTCTTATTTCTTTATTTCATTTTCAGGCTTTCATTTTAAAGAATATCCTTTTTGTAGAAGAAACACCAGCCCCTGATAACTGGAGACAACTCACAGGTTAGTTTTTTTTGTTGCATGAATTAAATAGCTGGCAAGGTTCTTGTAAAGAAAATGACAATCATGCTTTTTCCTTCTCAAAAACTGTAACTTTCATGGACCTTTGGATTTTAGAAGTGAAAATATAATGGATATATACCCTTAAATCTAGCCTTCTGGAAATTAGATAAATTACATGTAGTTCAAGATGTCACTGACTCTCCAGGATAAAACTACTGCTGCAGTGACATCATTGTTGACAAAATTTTAGGAATTTGTTTTCTTGTTCAAAATAATTGTATACTTAATTTGTAGATGACTACTTTCTTGATTCTTGTAAACTGTCTACTTGAAATTTTTATTAGAACTGTGGAGGAGATTGAATATTTTCAGGAGTCATAATCAGGAATCAAATCTTACCTTAAACAGTGCATAGGATTACTGTCACATAGCATAATCTGTCACTTGGTTCTGTTAAATTCAACAGATGAGCAAGCAAGGCAATTACTTGTTTGCTCTCTTTGTGAGATGCTTAACAATGTCAAAACTGAGAAATTTACCCTGGTGTTTCTCAGGGATCACCTGGTGTTCACATCGTGTATGACAGCTGAAAAGGCAGACACAGAAAGTGAGGAGCGTGCTTCATCTAACAGTCCAGGTACTAATTGGTTTATAATAAGTCTCTGATGGCTGATTTTTTTCTTCTCTTGTAGGAATTGATAGGGATTATGGAATCATTTGAATGTGTGTCACTAGTCATAGTCTCAGAAATCCTTTCTCTTAATCGTTTTTGACTGTATGCTGTCAAATGCAGTTAAATGTAATTTTATGGAGTTAACAACAAAGAGTATCTATTTGGTGTTCTGTTACTAGTAGTCGATGGTTTTTGCATAAGCGCATGCGTGCTTTGAGCATGAATTTTCAGCATTATTTGGAGTGGCGGCACATCGTCCAGGCAGTTTTTCTTACCCCCTTCCCTCCCTCTTTCCACTGTGTATTCAGTGTGATAGGTGCCTGTTTCCTTTTCCTGCATGGGGGCTCATGGCTGGGTTGCCAGGATTTGTTAGCCATAGAAGCAGTCTCCATCTAGGGGCTAGCTGTGGAAGCTCTTGGATATCACAGGCACACAACCTCCACTTAGCAATGCTGAATTAAGCACAGATTTTGATTTGCTCTTATGACCCATTGGAGGGCAGATGCTCACTTAGATAAGGTCATAATTAGCAAATTTTTGCTCTGCTGTCATATTTAATGTATCATATGTTGCCTTGGATTTGATCACAGAAGGTGTCAAAATGCAGTAAGAATGTCTGTTTCACACTCTGCCTTGCCTTGTTTGCCACTTTTTTGTTCTCAGTACATTCTGAATATCAATTTGGCTGTGGTGCAGATTTAAATTATTCGCAAGAATACTCATCATCTTTTGCGAGGGCAATCCAAGAATAAGCGATGATGTAGAATGACCCACAAATATACAATAGCGGGTGCACTCCACATTATCCTTCGAGAGAAAAGAAGAATAAATAATATGCTGCCCATTATAGGAATGCTTTTCTGTAGATTTTTGCTTATTCATCAGCACTACTGTACTAAAACAGTTTTCATCAGTACTACAGTACTAACAGTACTAAACCTCTCGCGAGCAAGCATGAATACCTACGTACTAGCGTACTAACTACAACTCTCGAACGAGCAGGAATACCTACGTACTAGTGTACTAACTACAGCTCTCGAGCGAGCAGGAATTCCTACGTACTAGCGTACTAAGTAAACCTCTCAAGCAAGCATGAATACCTACGTACTAGCATACTAGCATACTAACTAAACCTCTCAAGCAAGCATGAATACCTACGTACTAGCGTACTAACTACAACTCTCGAATGAGCAGGAATACCTACATACTAGCATACTAAGTAAACCTCTCGAGCAAGCTTGAATACCTACATACTAGCGTACTAACTAAACCTCTCGAGCAAGCATGAATACCTACGTACTAGCGTACTAACTACAACTCTCGAACGAGCAGGAATACCTACGTACTAGCGTACTAACTAAAGCTCTCGAGCGAGCAGGAACACCTACGTACTAGCGTACTAACTACAGCTCTCGAGCAAGCAGGAATACCTACGTACTAGCATACTAAGTAAACCTCTCGAGCAAGCATGAATACCTACGTACTAGCGTACTAACTAAACCTCTCGAGCAAGCATGAATACTTACGTACTAGCATACTAACTACAACTCTCGTTCTTTTCATGCATACCATGAAATTGAACATTAATTTGATTTAGTCTGTGAAAAAAGGAGGGCAGTTTGTGTTATTGAGAAAAAGAATACTGTTAAAATTGCACTTGCAAAGTTTTGGAGTTAAATTATTCATATAGATAATTATGTCTTATTAGATATTTTGTTGTGTAGTATCGCTGAGTATTTTTACGAGTTGTGCCGCATTTGCGGTATTTTGTGGTACTCGGTAAGGACAACTCATCACGGCTTGTTGCTCATATGTTGAGAACGTTAGTACTGTAGTACTCGGTCCGGACATTTCATTACGGCTTGTTATTCATTCGTGTAGTGCGTTACTACGTTAGTATCTTAGTACTCGGTACGGAAAACTCATCACGGCTTGTTCTGAATTTGCTTAGTACGTTAGTACCTTAGTACTCGGTACGGACAACTCATCACAGCTTGTTCTGAATTTGCTTAGTACGTTAGTACCTTAGTACTCGGTACAGACAACTTATCACGGCTTGTTCTGAATTTGCTTAGTACGTTAGTACCTTAGTACTCGGTACGGAAAACTCATCATGGCTTGTTTTGAATTTGCTTAGTACGTTAGTACCTTAGTACTCGGTATGGACAACTCATCATGGCTTTGGAAGGTTTATTACTCAGCCGTAAGACCTATTTGTTTTATCTTCTTTTTCAACCGATTATTTCCTAAATTTATAATTCCTTTGTATAGATGTAGATAAACAAATAAAAGAAAGATAGAATTTTTAGGTTTATAATGGGCAAGAACAGCAGAACTTAAACAAGTCTGATCAAATCGGCTTAATTTTAATAGTATGTTAATCATCCGCACTAAGCGAAAAACAAGAAATAACGAATCCTATTTTGGGCATGGTCTAGAAGAATATGATTAACCCAATCATACATCAAGACCTAACCCCCCAAGGCTGGAACTAACTTTTCATCTTACTAGCCAAGTGGCTAGTGACATCTTAGATGTTTTTAGATGTTACAACAATTTCATTCTGTTTACTAGCCAAACTGGCAAGTGGAAATTGAAAAACCACCAGCCAAAACTGAATTTCTACTAGTCTGTGGCTAGTGGGCTACCATTAGTGTCGAGCCCTGCCCCCCCCCCCCCCCCCCCCAACCATACATTTAAAGCAGAAACCAGAAAACATTGCGTTTTTACTTTCATGTGTCTTTTTTCAAACATAGGAAGAAGTAATAGCAGTATAAATTGTCTGCCCAAACATGCTGCACACTTTTTGACAGTCAGGGTCACATTCAGCTGCGCCTTGTTTGCCACTTTTTTGTTCTTATAATTACATTTTGATGTCATCTGTGGTCTATAACTGAACAGCAGCACAGAAACACCAAATCCATTTGTTAAGTCGTTGTGGGTGTTTTTTTTTTTTTTTTTTTTTTATCAGATTCCAGTTCTCCTGATTACCATAAATCAGTCTGTGCCACAGAGCTTACTTCATTGTCCAGTGAAAGTTTCCATACAAAACTTTGGTATGTCTCTTAGAGAAGAGTTTGAATTATTTATATGTAACTATTAACAAATGGTAAACACCACAGCATACACTATTGAGTTATGGATGCACGCGGGAGGTTGCTAAGCACGAAAGAAGCGTAAGAGTCACTCGAGGCGATAGCCGAGAGCGACTCTAGCTTCTTGAGTGCTTAGCAAACCTCCCAAGTGCATCCATAACTCAATAGTGTATGCTGTGGTGTTTACCATTTGTTTTATAACATAACATTAACACATTGTGGCTAAAGAGTTCCCTTTTATTTAACAAATCTTACGCAACCAGAAAAAAACAAGCGCGCACGGAAAAATAGTCTTTGCATTTGCTCACGTCAGCAGCATACACCCATGGGCAAATGGGGGACGCCAAATTGACCAATCAGAGCGCGCGCTTTACTTTGGTTATGTTATCATAATAATTCAAGTACAAAAAGTACAAATACAGATCTAGTACAAGTATCTATGGCATCCTGAAATGGAACTTATTTCCATGAAAAAAGTATGACTGAGGATTCCATTCTGGCCACAGGTCTGAAAAAGAAGTGTGTATAATTAAAACATCTTTCAACTCATAATTAATATTTATTTTTTCTCACAGTCAGGTTCAATGCCATGCTTCAGAGGATGTCGCACAAGTTGTTAATAAAAACATAGCCATGCTAGAAGGTCGCTTTGGAGTGCTACTATTTCTATATTCAGTGTTACTGACAAAGGTACATTAACTTACAGCAACCTGTCTTGACCTGACTTTCCTGGATATATCTTTGCTTCTTTGCTTAACCCTAAAAGTGACCAGCATCTTATTTCTCTTTGTAGTAATACTGCCAAATCATTCATAAAGATCATGAGAAAAAAATGGAAATGATTGCCAACCTAAGAAGGTTTCAATTGATTGTTAAACAAATTCTTCTTGGTAGTTCCAAAGGAAATGTATAAAGAAATGTATGGAGAATGTACATTCTGATGTTAGTATGGTAAAGGGTTAATGAATAGGAGACTGAAATTTGTAAATTTAATACTGTTGATTCACAAATTCAAAACCTGTTGCGAGGACAGGTTAAGGTAATTTTCTCCGACATTATTTGTACAATTCTAGAATCTGAATCCTAAATTATTTTGCTGGCAGTCTTATGAAACTCTGTAGGATTTATTTTGATAAGTTTACCATCAGGTATTGAAGGAGATTTAGTACTGAAAAGTAGAATCAATATGTAAGTTAAGGTATTGCAAGTTAAAAAATTTGTTTTTACTGATAGGGTTTAGAAAATATCAAGTCCGAAATGGAAGATGTGGGTGAACCACTGGTGGATGAGAGTTTTGGTCATGGAAGGTTTGTTACAAGAGAGATCATGGGAGTGAAATGGTTCACAGACAGTGTACTTTACAGTACTGTATATTTTTCTATGATATAGAACTAATTATTTCTTTCCTTAATCCTTTTACTCCCTGCAGCGACCAAGACATACTTTCTCCTTACAATATTAATATGTTTGATAATAAATATTAGAAGAATAAAACTACGGCGTTTCGAAGTCATCTTGACTCCATTATCAAGTAGGGGTGTTAGTTGTAGATCTCAATTAGACTAGTGATGAGAATATAGTAAAATATCAATTCTAATAGAGATCATCATTAGATCCAATACTAAATTCCCAGTACTAAAATGATAAGCAGTGTATGGCAAAAAGAAGGGAGAATTACTAGTCTAAGAGAGATCATGGGAGTGAAATGATTCACAGAACGTGTACTTTACAGTATTGTATATTTTTTTATGTTATATGCTGAGAATAAATTACTTTTCCTATTTCTTTCTTAAGTCAAACCCTCATCAACCTTATGCTGGCTGGCTATAGTGTATCAAATGTGTGGGATTCTTCAAGAACACTTTCAGGCCTGGGTAGGTGTTTGCAGTATTTTACTAGTGACAAAATCAAAATCTTTTCTGGCCAAAAGTTGATGAGAAAATGAAAATGGGAAATTTAAAGAAAAATATCAACTATAATGGATGATTGACCATCAAATTCTGAGATCTCAAATGAAAACAAATTTTTCAGCTAAAAGTGCAGAGAATTCACAATCATTTAGATTTTGGGATTAAAAAGGTCAAGGTATATGAAATGGCTTTCTTTATTTCTGTAGAATTAAGAGGTATTCCTAAGCAGTCTTCAATAGGATTTTTAACACTTTTAGAAGCTCATCGATACTGTGAGGTGAGTTTGTAAGCTGGCCTTGTCCAGCCAATTTTTATGTCTGTGCTGCATTGCTTTAATTTGTCTAATATATCTTTGAGAGTGAGTAGCATCAAATTTCTCTTTTAACACAGTTTCACCCCTGAATCCAACATTAAAATCATGAGATTGAAGGAAACGATCGCCAACTAAAGAAGCTCTTGATTGTAAAACAAGTTCTCCTTGTCAGCACCTTAGGAAATATATGTGCATTCTGATGTTAGGCTGTAAAGTGTCCAAGCCATTTCTGAAAATATTTTTCTATGTCCATAGTTTCTTAGTATGCTGATAAAGTGCTATTTGTTCTATTTGTTAACAAGTTAAACGTTGTAACTCAAAGAATATTTTGATGTGATTCTTATTCCTTCTTTTTTCTATTTTTTTTGATAATATGATATCACAGGTTGGGAACTTTTTGAAATCTCCAATGTATCCAATATGGCTTCTTGCTAGTGAAACTCATCTTACAGTTTTTTTCTCTCAGGTAAGTTAATCATAACAAATATAAATTTATTTTAATTAGCTGTTTAATAGTGTTCCCACTATTGTTAAGATTCCTGATTTTACAAGCATGTGGCAATAAGGAGTATTGTATAGCCATGTTTTGTAGATGGGATGTTTTTCCATTCCAAGATAACCCCACCATCGTGTCAGTGTTCTCATTTATACTCAAGGAAGGAGAGAGACAATACACCAATGAAGTGTCCTACCAAAGAACGCCAAAAGGTGTCCCCTGTGTTCTCCCTTATTTTAAACACGGCAGGCGAAAGAAATTTTCCAACTGGTGGACGGATCCTTTTGTACTTGTTGAATTTTCAAGATATTCCGAGCATTGCAAGGCAATGATAGAAGGTACACGTACTTCAGGGTGGAGGCACGGTGGCCTCATGGTTGGTGCGCTCGACTCCGGATCAAGTGGTCTGGGTTTGAGCCCTGGCTGGGACATTGTGTTGTGTTCTTAGGCAAAACACTTTACTCTCACAGTGCCTCTCTTCACCCAGGTGTTTAAATGGGTACCGGCAATTTAATGCTGGGGGTAACCCTGCGATGGACTGGCATCCCATCCAGGGGGGAGTAGAAATACTCCTAGTTGCTTTGTGCTACAGAAACTGGAGTTAAGCACCGGCCTAATGGGCCACTAGGCTCATACACGTACTTCAGGGGGTAAATTGTACTTGTAACAGCTTGAAAACGAAACACTGTTTCAAGGGCTGGAACCTAGATGGTTTAATCCAGAGTCAACTCTGTGAAGCCTCAGGCTCCCACATGTTTCATTACTCCTGAAGTGGATTTATTTAATGGTGGGATTCTCAACAGGAAAGAATTGATTACATTGTATGTAATTAATGCACATTGTATGTCTCCCCATTAGGTAATCTGATCCTATGGAATTTGCAAAGTTCTGCATATTGAAGAATGGATGCCATAGACACTTTCTTTTATTATTTCAGGAAAGAAGTCTAACTGGCTCAGAAAGTGAAAGAGAAAAAGGGCTGAGAGTTTTTAAATCTCATGACCAGCAAGGTATTGAAATATTCAACAAACTGATTTTAAATTATTAATAATTCTAATAATTTCAAGATCTATGTATATTTATTTAGCTGGATCTGAAATGAAATTTCTGCAATGTTCACAAAATTTCTTATTTGCTATCTCTTGAATAGACAATGGTTTCATAACAAGTGATCAACTTGGAAGTGTCCTAGAGGATCTTGATCTTGTTTCTGATCCTGAATAGTAAGTTACTTCTTATTACAATTGCCACATCTGCCATTTGCTTTTTAGAGCAATATTAATTTCAATTGATTTTCAATTGAAAGGTAATTGTGGTTTGCTTTAGTTTTGCTTTACTTTGCATTCTGATTGGTCTAGCAGTTTTCTCAATCAATGAAATTCAGAACTAATAAAAATGATTTGGGACTCGGTCACTCACACGTTCGCTTGCCATTCCGTTCACTGTTGGAACGGCTACCGTTAGGAACGTTTTCGCGTGAGAGGTCACATTTGTCTGATTGGCGGTTGTCAAATGTATTTTCCATCTCTAACTATCCAAGGCTAGCTCCTTATATGAGGGTAATCTGAAAATTGCTTTAAAAAATTTATTACTTTATCATCTTTTTAAACAGTACGTCAATTTATGATTTGCTGATCGTGTGCTTCTATTTATTGTAGTGTATCCTTTATGAAAGAACGCCTTGACCAAGATTCTATTGGGATCATTCTTCTGCAGAATTTCCTGGCAGAGTTTTTCCCTGGAGAGGTATGTAGTTCCTTTTTAAGGTTTATTAATGTCTTACCCTTACTAATCAGGAACCATGTTGCATGATGTGTGATGCATTAGGTGCCTGATGCATGAATCTTTTAAGGGTTTGAAATGTGCATTGGAAAACTTAGTCTGTCACACAAGTCCAATCTGCAGAGTTTTAAGGCAGAAGGTTTAGATCCCATTAAGGTTACTTCCCACCTTCAGATGCCCCCAAAAAATTTTTCTTTTATTTGACTAAATTGAAGTCAACCATTTTACCTAACATTCCCCCCCCCCCCCAAAAAAAAAAATATATATATATATATAAAAAATCTGCAAAAGTGTCCAAGTTATTTAGAAAAAAGTATTTTCAAATAAAAGATAATAAATCAGGAAGGTGTCATCATCTTGTACCTGGGCAAGCCCCCTAGGGGAATTTTTTGCAGCAACCACTCCTTCATATTATTTGCATCTGTTTGTTTCACATCTGGTTGCAGGATTTACTAGCAGATGATGTTAAGCCATTTAAAGCTTTTCACTACAATGGACTTGGATTAAGAGAGGAAGATGGCACTAAAAAGGTAGAGGTCATTGAAGTTTGAATAATTAAACGCTCCTTAAATGTTATGACTGTAAAGAAGACAAACAAGGTGGCTTGATGCTGTCTTCTGGCATTTTAAAATACATTGTAGCTTGATAACAAGAGATGCATACAATATGATAATAATATGTGGAACCCATATAAAATTGAATTATATTTTTAAGAAAGCAATAGACCACTTTTTCTATTTGTTCACCATTGTAATAATCCACTTAGAATGTTGAGAGAACACAAGAAGATTTTAAATCACTTGCCTCTGACTCCTTATCTTTGCTTTGACAAATTTGACTAAAATTATCCATAGTCGACAAATCCATGAACATTCACTAAGAAATTCTCGCAGTAATGAACCCTACCTACTTATGACCGCCTCCTGGTTAGCTCAATTGGTTAGAGCACTGGACTGTTGTGCGGGAGGTCGAGGTCGATGGTTCAAGCCCTGGCCGGACCAACACTCAAGGTTTTAAAATAACTGAGGAGAATGCACTACCTTTCTATAATATCAAGAAATGGATAGACATTCTAGTCTTCTCAGATAAGGTCGAATAAACCGTAGGTCCCGTCTCCTGCATCTATTAATTAGTTAATTTGGTTAGGCAGGGGACGTTAAAGAACCCACTCACGAGATTACTGTGATGTGGTCTGGCCTGTTTACTGGGAATTGGGCTGGGGGGGGGGCATCTTCAAATAAGTTTCCTTCGATTGTTTGTAGACTGCTGATGCACTCCGGCCAAAGTCCCCCGAAAAGTGTTGTGATGTGCATTTGATCATATCCACATGTTAATTTGCACAATATAAATATTAAATTATTATTATTATTATTATTATTATTATTATTATTATTATTATTATTATTATGAGCTCCCTTGGCGTTTTCTCAGATAAATGCTCTACGTTCTTACACATGATGAATGACATAGGCATTGCCAAAAAGCAGCAACTTTACATAATCAAGAAAATGATAAATATAGCTATTAGAGCAACATATTACGTCTTTTGTTGTAGAAATAGGAATTGGGACAACCCAGATTTGATGCAATTTTGATTTTTGTGTGTGTGTTGAATAAGCCAATCTCAAGCAGCATTTGTAAATTGCCTATACGTAGTGAGATTTACAATTGTACATTTAAAAACACAAATAAAGTTTCCATTATTAGTATGTAGTGGAAAAAAGGCCTGAAAAATACTCAGGCCCGTATGGGATTTGAACCCAGGACCTCTATGATACCAGTGCATAGGTCATGGGTTCAAATCCTGTACAGGCCTGAATTTTTTTCAGGTCTTATTTCCACCACTACATAAGTAGGATTCATTACTGTGAGGATCGCTTTCATACATTTCATGAAACCACAGTACACATACATGATTTTCATAACACAAAATTCGCTTGATTTGACGAATTTGACAAAGTTTTGCTACTTTCAATACTGTGTGCATTTCTGGATATTTCTCCAACATCTCTGTCAGTTATTTCATAAGGACCTAGGAAAGAATAGGCCATTTTACAGTTGTGTACTTAGTTGCCAAGCCTTTGATTCAGAGTGAGGCTGAAGGTATCATAACAAGGTCAACCCTAGCCTAACTCCCATTCAAAGGCTTGGCAACCAAGCACACAACTGTAAAATGGACTATTGTTGATATGAAAACATATTCCTTTAGCAAGAAATTATGTGGTCCAAATTATATTTATGAGGATTTGAGTGATGAGGATGATGAAGGATGTTTTGTTAGTTAACCTAACATCTTATAAAATTATGTTCCAAATTGTCTATTTGTTTTGATAAACTGTCTGAAAATTTTTCTTCAAAGGTTATATACACAGAAGGACTTGCTTCCATTGAGCCATCAGACTTCAGCCGTATAGCAGAACAACAGATTGTTTCTTGTCTAAAGACCAAGTGGCCAGGAGTATGGCTGGAGTGGGAAGGGAAACATGTGCCATCATTAAATTGAAAAAAATGGCAGTTCACCACTTGAGATCTATCCATCATATTAATGACTTTTTTATGAATGGTGTAATATCCTCCTTGCTTCTCTTTGAGAAAGCAATGAATCATGGGTTATATAGTCAGTCTTCATTTTAGGAGACCTGTTGGGTTGACTTACCAAGCAATCAACATGCTGTTTTAATGATGCTTTGGTTGGCAACACTTAAGCTCTCCTTGGTTGAAGCTCTATTTTCCTTTGCAAGCTGTTACAGCTTAGCGAATTTGTGAGCTTGGTGGAGATAAAAATATTTGTGTTTGCATTGCAACAGATGTTAGGCTGTAAAATGATGTGAACCGTGAATCTTTGAAAGTTATTGAATTACTGAAACAGACAATCCACTCTTACTACATTTGTTCTAAAACAGGAGTAAAAGAATATTCAGGAAAGTGAATTTTACCCTTGGATTATCCTGGACAAGTGATTTAAATTCACTTTCAATCTGGTATTTTTGTTGTGAAATTTAAAGATTTATTGATGGAAAATATCTGGAAAAAGTATCTATTATTATTTAATTGGTTATGTCTTGTTATTATTGGCATGTGTAAAATGTGAATTATTTTTATCACGTTATTGTACACTTCTCAGAGCATTGCATAAATAAACAAACAAAAATCTTCTAACTTCGAGCAAAGTAAAGGTTACTTGTAATGGAATAATGGTCTATAAAGTACTGCTCATAAACTCCCCTCTATGAGTGCCAAAATAATTTCACCCTTGAGGTAGCGCAGTGGCATGGCAAAGACCTCGCACTGATTGGAGTCCTACATAAGGTCAGGTTCAACCTGGGGCCCACTTCTCAAAAGTTATGGTGAATTGACGCACCAAAAATAGAAGCAGGTTCTGGCTTTCTGACTAGTCCGTATACCACTATTTTTAAATAAAGGGTGAAAGTTTCTAAATAAACTGTGGTGCCTAAATGTTGGGGGGGGGGGGGGTAACAAGGTAAATTGGTAACATCAACTAAGTTGAAATAGCAAATTGGCCACCATAAAGATTTAAAAAATCTGACGTTTTGAGCATCGGCTCTTCATCATTCGCTGAAAGAGCTAATGCTTGAAACGTCAGATTTTTAATTCTTAACGGTGGCCAATTTATCATTTCAACTTAGTTGATATAACAAAATTACATATATTTTTAAGCTGAAAGTTTTATTTTATAATCTTCAAAAACTTTTGAAACCCTCATCTTGAATTGAAACAGAACAGCTCTACAGCCCTGATATGTTAACAGTACCTTCGAGAAACACGCCCCTGGTCAGACGTTAGGGACTTTAAGTAAACCATAGTGGCAACCGTGATGAGGACGTGTCAAAACAATAGATCTAACTGGCAGAAGAGTAGCTCAGTGCATGCATTTTAAAACTTTGTACATTTCTTTATGTTCTGCCAAACAAAATGAAACTGCCAAAATTTACATTGTCTGGGAATGGAAACACCAACAGCAGTTCTCTTAAGTTTGAATCTAGAACTTGACCCCGTTCATACAAACCTGATACTAAAGTTGAGGTGTAGCATCACAAGGGAAAGAAAACACATCCAGCCATCCATGAAATTCTTACTTTAAATCTATGTTCATTTGTTAATTGATGTTTTTTTCACCATGGTCATTCTGACTGCTTTAGGTCCCTACTTTCTCCGCAAAGAACAATGCCAAGTCATTTGGGAAACCATACTAAATACATGGGGGTAACAATGATATGGACCATCATTCTATCCAAACAGTGGTTGTTCCACAAGCTATGGCAAATTATGTGGGATGTCCACCTCATTTGCTGACTAAATCCCACTATTATTTTTCCATGTGTAGTGTATTTCAGAATTACCATGGTTGAGTGCATTATACAGCAAACTTAACCCTTTGACTCCCACAAGTGACCAAGATATAATTTCTCCTGACAAGATCAATACAATATCAAGCAGACAAGTAGTGGGAATAAAGAAAATTATCAATAAGGGGATAATTAATTGATCCAATACCAAATTCTTCAAACCAACATCATAAAAATTGTATGATAGACAGTAAAGAGAATTTCTAATCATATTTTGCAAGTAAAAGGGTTGAGAACATGTGTCTCCTTAAAGTCCCTCAGTATACAACTGTTTCTTTGCTGGGGGAAAGGAGGGGGGGCAGGGAACTTCCATCTTTTCCACACCAAGTGATGATAATGATATTTATCCAATAAAATTCAACACAACAACACAAGCAAATGTTTGATTTGCAAATATTACAATAAATTTTCATGTTAATAATGGTATACATTACTTTGTCTATGTTACATCTCATAAATAATAAAATCTTAGTCCCAGCTTCCTCCAATTGTTTAGCACCTGTAGAACCTGTGAAATGAATAGGTTGTTTCTTGTATTAATTAAAAAGTCACATTTCAATTGACTTCAAAGGAGTGCTCTGACAATATGTGAGCAATTCTTTTTCCAACATAACATCTACTTTATTTCAAAAAAAAAAAATTGCATACTTTCAAAAGCCAGCTATAAAGTGTTCATTGGCTTGAAGTTAGAACTGCTGAAAAGAATGCTCATTTTAAGGTTATTTCATTCACTATCTCTTCACACACAGTGCTAGAGTTTCATAAATAAATGTTTTGTGGTATAATGGTCCTAGAAGCCAGACTAGACATTCCATGAAGTATATTCTTGTGACTTGACTGATTATAGTTCAGTTGATTCTCTGCATGATGATCATCCAAACATTCAACCAAAGTGACCAAATGTTCTGGAAAACAACTGCATGACTTTCCATGGGACTTGAAATAGTCTAACAAACTACTTGCAAAGTCAACTTGACCAATTCTTAACAAGATGAGACAATTCCAATCTGAAGTTTCTAACATGACAGTCGTCTTGAAGAAATGTCTATCCAGTTTCCACACATGAGAAGCAATGCTGTAGAAAATTATCAAATTCCCTGTGAAGAATTCACTGTGAGCTTTTCTTTGTCTTACAATTGATCATCAGATATACTCCATAAAAAGAGATAAAACTTCCAACAAGGTAAAGTCCATAAGCTCCTCTGTGTAAATAACAATCTGATGGTCCCTTGTCTGTGAAGTTAAAGATGACAGGCTTTTCACCAGACTGCAAATAGAGAATGCAAAGATTGAATAATGTACAATTTTGTAGCTATTTTAAATTTCATATCTGTTACTGCTTTCCACCGATTTTACATGCTTATCAATCGCAATATTTGATCAACTTGTCATGGATACAGTTGACATTGATCATTGTACGAGTTGCATTCACAGATAAATTACACTGATCAAAAGGTCTCTTCATGATAAGGTTTAAGGCAACTCAAAAGGAAGAAATATGACCTTGTGCTCTTTTAGGAACCACCAAACTTGCAAAAGCAAAGATCAATTTCTATCATTGCATCTTTCAATAGAGTTCCTGTTAATTTGCTGAACAGAATACTCAATTTTTAATTTGCAACATGTTTTACATATGTTCTCCGCAACTCCCACATGTTGCAAAAATTGAGGGGGAAAAAGGTGTGGCTTATCAAAAGCGTTTACAGTAGCTCACTGTCTTAGCAAAAAGTCAATCTAGAAGCTGACAAACTTGTTTTCATTTCCAGAATTTTTCACACCGAGGTAGACTTTCCCGCACAGGGTTTAGTCTGTGCCCAACTATCATTAAACAAGTGTTTTGAATACTGTTTCTAAACTCTATATTTCAGAAAAAAACTTTAAACAAAATGATAGTTATAAGAGAAATAGAACAACTATGGAACACAGGCAATGACATATAAATACAAAATTAGCTGAAAAAAAAGGTATCGTAGGCGAGAGAGAAGTTAGGAGGAAGGTTGGCGGGGGGTTGCTAAGCTAACATCTGCCCGTATATGACTGCCGGAAAGTCGATCCTGAAATTCTGTCCACTCCTCGGTGATGAATGCTGAAATTTCAAGTACATTTTTTCTTTAAGCACTATCACTGTTTAATATGCAATGATTTCTGCGTAGATCAAGGAAACAAACGCTGAATACAGTACTTTCAAGAGTTCGTAGTCGTAGGTTGCGTAACGCAATGAGCCGAACATGTGACGAAACACATGTAGTAAAAATTGAACCGAAAAAAATCTATTTGAACCATCATTTCTCTCAATGAATTTCTCTTTCCGTGCTGATCTTTCCAAATTTAGGATTTCTATTACCATTTTATAGTCGGAATCTCTCGTGTAGTTATGTTTTTGCGCACAAAAAATAAATCAACCGGCAAAATATTTGCAGATTACAACAACGCGTGCATTACGAAATCAATCAACGTCGTGCAAAACCTCATAACCACTTAGGAGCGAAATAAACAAAGTAAGCTGGCAAAAAATCGAACCTAGCGTCTCTTGTAGTTAAAAAGATGTAATCAAACACGCCTATGATCTTAAAAAGAAGATCTCACCTGGAAAAATCGTTGAAATACCGTCTTCCAGTTCTGCTGATAGGGTCTCGAGACAGGGCTTGTGTGATACAAACTTCTTGAAATGTACAAACACCTCGCAATTTGACCCATAGGTGTCTTGAAAGCAATAAATTTTCTTGATGGATCAGGTTCTTCACAATGCTGACTTGTCTTCAAACTTCTTGGAATAAAATGAGGAACTTCGAAAGGCAGATACTACTTCGCGGACGCGAATGTGGGTGCGTTAACGCAAGTACTGTGGTGAAATTTGATCTACTAGGTAACCGCTCTTTTCCACGTGAACACAGCGTGGAAAGGTAGAAACTGGTTTCTCCGCTTTTACTCCACCTAAACAACAGGCTCTCGCTATTTAGGACACGAAAAACTAAACGAAATAGTCAGTGCTAAGAATCTGGCGATTGCTTTTGTTAAAAGTTGGTCGAAGGCGCAAACGAGAGCTTTTACGGAAGCTATCCAAAATCCAACGATTGCTTTCCACAAGCGCAAAGACAGTAGTTGAACAGTTTGAACAGTCAGATCCATCACACTCTTACGGATGAATTCATAAAAAGGACGTCACACATTTCTTGTTTTTCATTGAAACAGAGAAACAAACCTTTAGCTTTATTCAAAAACGCCAAACTTAGCAAATGCCTGAAGTCTTTAATAAAAATCCGTCGAACTTTCCAATCCTCCCTTGGAATGGGTGCCGGATATGCCACCCAGGAAGAGCTTTCTCGACACACCCCGCATCAGAGGGCGCCGGCTATTCTCGACTCCCCCCACTCTCTTAACTCTTGTCCCGAGTGGCTCATTTCAGGACCGCAACAGGATGTGGAGCCCCCAGAGCCACATGTTGTCTCCTCCACACTTGTTCTTTCGGATGTCACGCAACGCACCCTTGGGGAAGTGTTGCGTGACCTCCCACCGAATGGCTGCTCGCGCTCGCTTGAAAAATTCAAAAAAAAAAAAGGATTATCTCTGTCCCACACAATGAAAAGTGATAGGATACCTTCTCTGCTTACGTCAAGTGAAAAAGAAAAAAAACTCTAGTAACAAGACAGGACGCGCTGGCGTTTCTGTTTAAGCTGTAGACCCCTGCAGGATTAGCAGCACATCAGTCAACTGTCAATTTCGGTCAAAATTTTGTTCCATTGCAAGTTTACTTCAAACTGTTTTCGATTACCTTTAAATTCAATCATCTAGGCTTCATTGTCAATTTAGGTGTTCTCGTCTACCCGCTTGCCTTTCTCTTCTAGTTGGGAAACACGCAGCCCTTAGAAGAAAGGAGACTTGCACTAATAATTGAGAATCCGACCCATCTTCCCACGAGAACGAGGAATATCAATATTGGTATTAACATGAGGTCAACAGAAAGAACCGCGAATTAAAGTAAGCCGCCTTTTATCTCAATGTAAAACCTTCATGCTGCTCTAAAGCGTGGCATGGGATCGAGTTTAGCGACCATCTCGCACGGCTGACACGCGGCCTACGTGATAAAGTACATAAATACATACATACATACATACCTACATACATACATACATACATACCTACATACGTACTTACATACATACATACATACACACACACACACACATACATACATACATACATACATACATACATACATACATACATACATACATACATACATAGGTTAATTGACCACTCCCCATAGGGACTTTTCAGGGCCAACACCCACCCATCCCACCCAGGGGAGGACATCCACCACACAGTAATCTCGTGCGTGGGAAATTAACGTCTCCTACCCCTAACCCTGCAGAAGACGGGGCCTACGGTTTATTCGTCCTTATCCGAGAAGACTAGAATATCTATCCATTTCTTGATTATGGAAAGGTAGCAAAGTACTGTAACGGCGTCAATTTTTACTTTACTTGTTTTCGCGGCAAGAGCAAAATGCAAGTTTGCGCTTTTTTTTTTTGAGAGGAAAGAAACTTTGGAGACAAATCAGAGATGAAGTGGGAGACTGCGCTTATAACGCTTTTGCTTTTATCATTGTTTTCAGAAGCAACAAACAATGCTAAGCTGGAAGGTAAGGTTTTTTCGTTCTTCTGAGAAACTGTTTTCTCTATCTCGAAGCCTTGCTGGTAATTTCCTCTTTGGGCTTAGTGATAGGAACAAAGACTCAACCTAGCTCTTGATGCCAAACGGTTCACACTCAATTTTTTTCATGCTCAGTTTTCGCTGCTAAAACTGTCGAGTGAAAAGGTTTGAGGTTTCGTATAGCGTCACGCCATGCAAAAGCCTTCTTTATTCAGCATTCTCATGAATAGTACTTCACATCACTTTTCACAAAACAAATTTTTCTGATTGCTATGGTAGTAACGCGCGTGGTCATTCCGCGCGCTCTACAAACGCTTACGTTTTTCGAAAGTCTTATTAGCTTAATCCAGGTGTATATCCTGACCCTATTAGTCAAAAATGTTTTTCTTAACGTCTGCTTTTTGAACACAGGTCGTAAATATTAAAATGGAAGGAGTCCTTCCACATATCCTTTCGCTAAGCACAGTCCTGATGAAACAATTTAAAAAGACTACGAGACTGAATATTTTGTCGAACTACCTTCATCCACTGAGCTCCCCCCACCCATATTTCGCTTGGCGAGGCTGTAGCCCCCCTCTACCCCGTCCCCCCACCCCCACCAGCCCGCTCCGTTGCCCAAGAAATAGGCCGTGACAGTCTGTGCTTGAAGAAGGAGCGTATTATGCCACGATTTGTAGAGCGCTGCACTAGTATCGCAGAGGTCAGTGGTTCGAATCCCGTACAGGCCTGATTTTTTGTTTTTTTTGTTTTGGACTGGTTTTCGCTGTTGCATAAATAGCGCTCTCTACTGCGAGGATCGTGCATCATACGTAAATTTGAAACTATGGCGTCCTCACGGCCGACCCTCAAAATTTTCAGGTCCGATTTTTCGTTCATTTGCGATCGAGTTAGACCTTGTGGAACTCAGAATGTAAAGTAACAATGCTATAGAATACTCTTCTTGGAAAAGAATGGATATCAAGGTCTTAAATGTGTCAGAATAAGCTCTCGAGTCAACGACACTACGATTCTCTAAGGCTATGCGAACTATGGACGTAAAGTGAAAACCGAACTTTCGGGCTTCAAGCAGGGCCAAGCGACAATTTGACGATTCGATGGTCCGGTAAATATTATGTTCGAGTAACAATGTGTTCAAAAAATATTGTTTAATAGAAAATTTTGCGTCAAATTGAAGTTTTTTCAGAATTTTCAACATAACGCTTCGTAATTTCTGGCCATGAAGGCAAGTAAACAACGATCTAAGCATGATGAATTTTACCGCGTGGGCTTTGTTCACGTAACAAATTCGTACGTTTTTCGCTTATAACAGCAAATCAAAAACTGTTTTGAATAAATCTGGGCAAGAGTACCTTATAACCCCATTCATTAATTATGCATTCAGTCTTTGGTCAATGAAGACAATAGCGATAACAATAGAACTCCGCAGAGAATAGTAGTCTTTGTTTTCAAAATTTGGATTTTTTAGATAGATAGATAATAATCTTTAGACAGGGTGCGTTCTCACAGAAGTGGTTTTCAGAACGGCCCTGTAACTACCCACCCAACCCACCCCAGGGAGGACATCCATCACACAGCAATCTCGTGCGTGGGAAATTAACGTCTCCTACCCCAACCCTGCAGAAGACGGGACCTCCATTTATTCGTCCCTATCCGAGAAGACTAGAATATCTAACCATTTCTTGATGTTAAAGAAAGGAAGCATATTCTTCTCAGTTAATTTTAAGACCCTGAGTGTTGGTCCGGCCGGTATTGAACTCTCGACCTCCCGCACAGCAATCCGGCGCCCTCCCAATTGAGCTAACCAGGTGGCGGTCTCCATATATATTTTTAAACAGGGTAAATTCGGCGAGATTTCCGGTCCGAAATTGAATGGAACGGAAAAGTTCCGGGATAAGTTTTCGAAAATTTAGGAATACGGGGCGCTTTCTATTCGACCAAAAATTCCGAAAATTCCGGTCCCAAATTGAATGGAACGGTAAAACTTCTGGGAAAATTTTTCGAAAATTTAGGAATACGTTTTGAGTGGACTCTCTTCAATGGAATTTCCCGAATTATCGAAAAGGACGCTTTCCATTCGTCAGCTAAAGTTCCGAGATTTTGAACCGGTGATTTTTGTTGAATGGAAAGCGCCCTTGATTTTTTAGTTAAAACGTAATTTGCACCTATCGCTTTTTTCGCCGGAAATACGTTCTTTAATTAGTCTTCTTTCGCTAGAGCTTGTTTTTTTGGAAAAGATGATTTTTAAAATTTACTGCGCATTGTGTTGCTTTCTTGGTTTTTTTCCAAAATTGTGACTTTTCACAGGCACGTGTTACACGTAAGTGTCAATGGGTTTAATCTGTACTGAATTAATTTTTGGCTAAAAACTTTTAATATATGTAAAGAAATGTTATTGCAAAATTTTCACTAATTGGGAGCTCCGCTTTTAGGCTTGGCTAAATCTATATATCAGACAACAGTGTTCGAACGCTTAGAAAAAAGAAAGTATAAAAAAAGTACTGTAAAAATTTTCCTGGAAGTGGATCCCCTGAGCTATGAATCAATGTAAATGAGTCCACTCCCAGCCTTTCATTATCATTTACTGACTTCAGTGACTCACAGCCACTTTGATTCTTACTCGTAATACTCATGTCTGATAGATGTACCTTTGAAAAAACACTATTGAAATTTCCTTTGCTTGACAAACTAATCGCATTAGTCACAATTTGCTTGGCTTGCCTGCTGAACTAATGACTTAAAAAGAATGGCTCTTAAGTTTTTTTAAAGTCTAAACTCTTATGAAGAGTACACTATACACTGTTTTGTCTCGGATTATTAAACTTCGAAGTTCAATAAGCTGTTTACAGAAATGCATTTCTATATGTATCGATCCGAGTTGTCCTTCGCAGATCGCTAGCAATTAACTTACAATTACGAGCTTTGCTAGGTCAGTTCCTTTCGCCTCAAGCTCTCAAGGGGGGGTTGGCACTGGCCAAGTTGCAAAATCAAATGTCACGTTGTCGCCCATGAGCATAAAGGGTGCCCATTGAGAAACTTTGTCATAGCCGTTATTACGCATCCAATTTCTGGCCATGTGAAGGGATTCACAGGCACTTTCACCTCGGAACAAATGTTTGTAGAAACAAGTCATGAACTGCTCTGTGGCTGTGTCGTCCAGGGCCCATCGTGCCGCTAACACTGAGCGAGCACCGGATCCCAAGAACGCTCGGGCGATTCCAATCACTCCCTCGGTTCTAATCTGTCCACGAGCACTGTGGCAACAACTAAGCACCACAAGTTTAGCTCGCAGCCGAGTTTTTGAAATATCCGCCATCGTCAAAAGGTAATCTTCTTCTCGAGGAAAAGGTGGGAGTAGGGTAGGGTGCTCAGGAGAAAGAGCGATCTCCCCTCTTTCGGCATCACCATGTGCAGCGATGTGTATCAGGCTCACTGAATTTATCGCTTGGAGTACAGCATGCTTTGTCGCGGAATCTCCAATCAAAGGCGTTACGCCAAGGAGTCTTCCAATCATTTCTGCTTCTTTCCTTGCACACAGCAATGGTGTCATGGTTGTGCGCCTTTCCTTGTAAATTACGGCTCCAACCTCAGGGTCACCAACTATCAGTGCTCCTGTCTGACTGTGATAGTCTGGAGGACTGTTTTGAACACACTTGAGAGTCGTCAGGGAGGGAACCATCCGAATTCTGCATGTCTCTGATAAATATTTGCCTCCTTCGTCAGCCAAGGCTGCAAATGGCACTTGGTACATACAGGAGTCAGGGACAATAATGATTTCAGGCTGCTTCAGTAAACTAGCCACAGGAGCGAAGATTATCTTATAACACAAGTGAAGATTTGTTTTGAAATCCTCAGCATCATGGTCACGCAGGACTGTGCGGTTGTCGTAGTGATGAGGCATCAGTTCGATATCATCCAGAGATCGATCCTCGCAATTCTGTTCTGGTAGAATGGCAAGGCTGCGGAAGCTCTCTTTGAAAAACTCATCTAAATCAGGGACTAATCCGGTCACAACGTTTGCTTCAAGGCTCACCGTCTTTTCTGTAAAATGAACATCTCCCATTCCTTTGAGAATCCAAAACCGTACATCATTTTTACCAACCGAAATGTACAAGCATGCGCAGTCTACTTCTCTTCTGATAATCTCTTGAATGCCATGCCAAGATTGTGGATTGCCAGAAATCTGCTCTTGAACAGAGTATCGAGCGGTCATCAAGTCGGCTAGGCCTCTTGCCCGTCTCAGCTCTTCCACGTACAGAGCTTCTTGTGACTTTCTGGTGGAAGAAAGCAACCTACTCAACAACTGGTAGGGAAAGGCGCCGTGCTCCTCTAACAAGGATATTTGAAATTGATCACTGTCTTTAAGAGAACCTCGTAAAGTGTCGAATTTCTCGATGCTTTGACAAAGATACGAAGAAGCTTCTTCAAGATGGGACTGTGACACCTCTAACACCGATAGACTACAAAGACATTGAAACTCGTTCAGGTTGTGTCGAATTTCCCTGCTTAATAGAAGAGCCTTCTTGAAGTATTCTTCCGCCATATCATGGTTACCGGAGGATTGGAAGTACCATCCTAAGTTTAAGTAGTCCACTATTTCTCCTTGTCTGTCACCGATTTCTATGTGAATTGCAAGGGCTTTCTCCTGACATTCTTGCGCTTTGTCGCATAGACCACGCCGAAGTGAAATGATCCCCAGATGTCCGTAATCCGCTGCCTCTCCCCTTCTATTACCGATACCCACTCTTTTTGCCATAGCCATCTTTAGATAGTCGTCAGCCCTTGCAAACTTGCCGAGCGAGAGAAACAAACCTGCAAGGTCTCCGTAGCTTGTTGCCACTCCGTTCTTGTCACCAATTTTCTTATTCATACCCAAAGCTAACTCCATATAAACTTTAGCCTCATCATATTGACCGAGCAATTGGAACAATGTTCCAAGTCCTTGGTAACTTGTTACTTCTCCACTCCTGTCGCCAATTTCTATTTGGAGAGCGAGTGCTTTCTCCTTATATTTTCGGGCCTTGTCATATTGACCAAACGATTGGAACAATGTTCCTAGGTTTCCGTAACTTGTTGCTTCTCCACTCCTGTCGCCGATTTCTATTTGGATATCGAATGCTTTCTCCTGATATTTTCGGGCCTCGTCATATTGACCAATCGATTGAAAAAATGCTGCTAAATTTCCGTAGCTTGTTGCTTCTCCATTTCTGTTGCCAATTTCTTTCTTCATAGCGAGGGCTTTCTCCTGATATTTTCGGGCCTCGTCATAATGACCAATCGATTGAAACAATGTTCCTAGATTTCCGTAGCTTATTGCTTCTCCATTCCTGTCGCCAATTTCTTTTTTCATAGCTAGTGCTTTCTCCTGATATTCTTGGGCCCTGTCATATTGACCAAGCGATTGGAACAATGCTCCAAGGTTTTCGTAACTTGTTGCTTCTCCTCTCTTGTCGCCAATTTCTATATGGAAAGCGAGTGCTTTCTCCTGATATTCTCGGGCCTTGTCACATTGACCAAGTATCTGGAACAATGCCCCTAGGTATCCGTAGCCTGTTGCTTCTCCATCCCTGTCGCCAATTTCTATTCTGATAGCGAGTGCTTTCTCCTGATATTCTCGGGCCTTGTCATATTGACCAAGCCCCTGGAACAATGCCCCTAGGTTTCCGTAGTCTGTTGCTTCTCCATTCCTGTCGCCAATTTCTATTTTCATAGCGAGTGCTTTCTCCTGATAAGCGCGGGCCTTATGATATTGACCAAGCGATTGGAACAATACTCCTAGGTTTCCGTAGCTTGTTGCCTCTCCATTCCTGTCGCCAATTTCTATTGTGATAGCGAGTGCTTTCTCCAGATATTCTCGGGCCTGGATATATTGACCAAGCGATTTGAACAATACTCCTAGGTTTCCGTAGCTTCTTGCTTCTCCACGCCTGTCGCCAATTTCTCTTTGGATAGCGAGTGCTTTCCCCTGATATTCTCGGGCCTTGTCATATTGACCGAGGGATTGGATGAGTGTTCCTAGGTTTCCGTAGCTGTTTGCTTCTCCATTCCTGTCGCCAATTTCTATTGTGATAGCAAGTGCTTTCTCCTGATATCCTCGGGCATTGTCATATTGACCGAGCGATTTGAACAATGTTGCTAGGTTGCCGTAGTTAGTTGCTTCTCCATTCCTGTCGCCGATTTCTATTTGGATATCGAGTGCTTTCTCATGATATTTTCGGGCCTCGTCATATTGACCAATCGATTGAAACATTACTCCTAAATGTCCGTAGCTTGTTGCTTCTCCATTTCTGTTGCCAATTTCTTTCTTCATAGCGAGGGCTTTCTCCTGATATTTTCGGGCCTTGTCATATTGACCAATCGATTGAAACAATGCTCCTAGATTTCCGTAGCTTATTGCCTCTCCCTTCCTGTCGTCAATTTCTTTTTGCATAGCTAGTGCTTTCTCCTTACAGTCTTGGGCCCTGTCATATTGACCAAGCGATTGGAACAATGTTCCAAGGTCTCCGTAACTTGTTGCTTCTCCTCTCCTGTCGCCAATTTCTTTTTTCATAGCTAGTGCTTTCTCCTGATATTTTCGGGCCTTGTCATATTGACCAAGCGATTGGAATAATGTTCCTAGCTCTGCGCAGCTTCTTGCCTCTCCATACCTGTCGCCAATTTCTATTTTCATAGCAAGTGCTTTCTCCTGATATTCTCGGGACTTGTCATATTGACCAAGGGATTGGAACAATACCCCTAGGTCTCCGTAGCTTGTTGCTTCTCCATCCCTGTCGCCAATTTCTATTCTGATAGCGAGTGCTTTCTCCTGATAAGCGCGGGCCTTATGATATTGACCAAGCTCCTTGAACAATACTCCTAGGTTTCCGTAGCTTGTTGCTTCTCCATTCCTGTGGCCAATTTCTATTCTGATAGCGAGTGCTTTCTCTTGATATTCTTGCGCCTCGTCATATTGACTGAGCCAATGGAACAATATTCCTAGGTGTTCGTAGCTTCTTGCTTCTCCACGCCTGTCGCCAATTTCTCTTTGGATAGCGAGTGCTTTCTCCTGATATTCTCGGGCCTTGTCATATTGACCGAGCGATTGGATGAGTGCTCCTAGGTGTCCGTAGCTTGTTGCTTCTCCATTCCTGTCGCCAATTTCTATTGTGATAGCAAGTGCTTTCTCCTGATATTTTCGGGCCTCGTCATATTGACCAATCGATTGAAAAAATACTGCTAAATTTCCGTAGCTTGTTGCTTCTCCATTTCTGTTGCCAATTTCTTTTTTGATAGCGAGTGCTTTCTCCTGATATTTTCGGGCCTCGTCATATTGACCAATGGATTGAAACAATGCTCCTAGATTTCCGTAGCTTATTGCTTCTCCATTCCTGTTTCCAATTTCTTTTTCCATAGTTAGTGCTTTCTCCAGATATTCTTGGGCCCTCTCACATTGACCAAGTAATTGGAACAATATTCCAAGGGATTCGTAGCCTTTTGATACTCCATTCCTGTCGCCAATTTCTAGTGTGATAGCAAGTGCTTTCTCCTGATATTTTCGGGCCTCGTCATATTGACCAATCGATTGAAACAGTGCTCCTAGATTTCTGCAGCTTTTTGCCTCTCCATCCCTGTCGCCAATTTCTATTTTCATAGCAAGTGCTTTCTCCAGATATTCTTGGGACTTGTCATATTGACTGAGCGATGCGAATAGCACTCCTAGTTTTCCGTAGATTGTTGCTTCTTCATTCTTGTCGCCAATTTCTATTTTCATAGCAAGTGCTTTCTCCTGATATTCTCGGGCCTTATCATATTGACCAATTAATTGGAAAAATGTTCCCAACTTTCCGTAGCTTGTTGCTTCTCCATTGCTGTCGCTAATTTCTATTGTGATAGCAAGTGCCTTCTCCAGATATTCTCGGGACTTGTCATATTGACCAAGCGATCGGAACGATTCTGCTAGATCTCCGTAGATTGTTGCTTCTCCATTCTTGTCGCCAATTTCTATTTTCATAGCAAGTGCTTTCTCCTGATATTCTCGGGACTTGTCATATCGACCAAGGGATTGGAACAATGCCCCTAGGTTTCCGTAGCTTGTTGCTTCTCCATCCCTGTCGCCAATTTCTATTCTGATAGCGAGTGCTTTCTCCTGATAAGCGCGGGCCTTATGATATTGACCAAGCGATTGGAACAATACTCCTAGGTTTCCGTAGCTTCTTGCTTCTCCATTTCTGTCACCAATTTCTATTCTGATAGCGAGTGCTTTCTCCTGATATTCTCGGGCCTTATCATAGTGACCAATTGATTGCAAAAATGTTCCCAACTTTCCGTAGCTTGTTGCTTCTCCATTCCTGTCGCTAATTTCTATTCTGATAGCGAGTGCTTTCTCCAGATATTCTCGGGCCTGGATATATTGACCAAGCGATTTGAACAATACTCCTAGGTTTCCGTAGATTGTTGCTTCTCCATTCTTTTCGCCAATTTCGATTGTGATAGGGAGTGCTTTCTCCAGATATTCTCGGGCCTGGATATATTGACCAAGCGATTTGAACAATACTCCTAGGTTTCCGTAGATTGTTGCTTCTCCATTCTTGTCGCCAATTTCTATTGTGATAGCGAGTGCTTTCTCCAGATATTCTCGGGACTTGTCATATTGACTAAGCGATTCGAATAGCACTCCTAGTTTTCCGTAGCTTGTTGCTTCTCCATCCCTGTCGCCAATTTCTATTTGGATTGCGAGTGCTTTCTCCCGATATTCTCGAGCTTTGTCATATTGACCAAGCGAACAAAAGATTGTTGATAGGCTTGTATAACATCCTGCCTCGCCCTGTAGGTTGCCAATTGTTTTCATGATCTTGGTTGCTGACTCATAAAATGTTCTGGCTTCCATAAATTTTTTTTGAATCTGAAGTGTTTTTGCCAGTTTCAAATTTAGCCATCCTTTTAGCGAGGTTTCATCCGAGTCTTGGTTTCGGAGGAGTTCCCTGATATATTCTTCTTTATTTGTGTAATCCTTCATACAATCATAAGCATGGAATATTACCTTGTAGATGTTAAGGAACATAAAACTCGCCAATAAACTATCTATAATCAACGCTTGATTTTTTAAAACAATCAGACATTCCTTAAGTAACTCGATGGCTTGCGACGCACGACTTGTGTTAAGAAGGAAGCCGGCGACCACTAAACATAATGTGTAGATGACTTTTAAGATGCGGGCTTCTTTTGTATTGGTCATCTTGATCTTCTTTTTGTAACTTTGAAAAAAAAAAAGGAAAAGTTAGTGAAAACTTATAAAACTCAAAGATCCAAACTTGGATCGTCCATCAACAAGGAACACATCTTTTCCGTCTGCTGTAACAGAACAGAACACGTTTTATTTGATCCGGTGACTCATGATTAGTTCACAACAAATAAATTCAATTATGTAAGAAGTAGCAAAACTCTCTACAACCCCAGCCTACTGGGCTCTCAGGCTAAGAAGCTCCTGTTGCATGTTGCTGCTTACTGCTTGTTCTAAACTACACACCCCACATCTTAAGTAATGATCACTTTTCTTTGCGACGAACTCACGTCTTTCTAAATTTTAATCTAACCATTTAAAAATGGGAGAGTAGGTTTTCTTGGAACTTCTTATTAAAAATATCTTTTTAATTTAGGTTTTGACATGTTTTAGAAGAATGTTCCATATTTAAATGCCTCTGCCGTACGAGGGCCCTGTATGCCATAGAGCGTTAATTGAAATTTCTTTAATTTTCTCGTTCGATGTAAGAATCATTGTTTCTTTTCAAAAAGGTGGGAACAGTGAGATTTCTATATCTTGTTATGTTGTTATTCTAATATTTTTCCTATGTAGCTTTCATAACGATACTATGTTGGTTAGATTTGTAAAACAGTCTCGTCGGCATTGACTGTAACTTACATTTTGAGGTTAGTAACGTTTCTTGTTTATTTTGATGAAGGTAAAGGATTCCTGTATAAGATCTTGCGGTGGAGGTCAACTTGCTCCTGTAAAAACGAAGAAAACATTTATGTAAAAGACTGAGTTAATAATTTATCAAAATAGTTTTTCTTGTTTCTTGGCACGCCATTAAACTGAAAGTAAACGGCGGACTGAATCGGCTTTGAAGCCAAGAATCATTCACATAGTTTGTAACAATTTGACAAAGTCTGTCTTTGAGAGTCAATTATTTTTCACTGAAAAGATATTCACCCTATTTTCGGACAAAACTGATAGGATTTTGAGGAGATCCACTTTGTTCTCTTTCAATGACTGCTAATGTGACAACCATAAAGTAAACAAATTTTGTATCTGCTCGTCATTTCACCAGGAGGAGTAGTTCAGACGGCTGATGACGGCTGATGACCCCCAGGAATGTTTATTGTACTTTCCGACAGTTCGTTAGCCGAAATCAGAGCAGACTGAGGCGCTAGAAGCTCTAACTGCTGGCAAGAAGTTTTCGCAATTTTGCTAACCGACTTCGGAAAAAACGTTATAAACCAAGTTTTTTTTCTTTGCAAAAAATCTCTAAACGGTGCATCCTTGTAATTTCACCGCCTACCAGCATCGTGGTAGAATAAGTCGGCAAACCCAACGAACTTTGCCTTTCAGCAGTTCAGTCTATTTTTTCTCTCAAATGTCTTACTCATGGAGCTTTCACGGCATACTGCGTCTCTCCAAGAGTTCCCCTCCGCACGCTAACATCAATTTTTTTTATTGACTGGTACGACGGACTTCCCAGAAAAGGAGGTACAACTCGTGGTCTAATTCGCCAGAAGAAATGATAATTTAATCGCTGCGTACCAACAAAGAATTATTCGATGACTCAGGGGACAATATATCCCTCGATGCTGTCATTTTCATACATCTAAGACATCTTCCTTAGCACTCCTTTTTGATATTTAGAAATAGCACTGGTGATCACGTTGATGACTGGCAGAAAGTTTCATTTTTCATCAGTCTTTTCCTTTCGGGGTAAAACGTCAAATCTCTTTTAATCTGTAATATTTCTAACTCTGGATGTTATAGCGTCTAGCGGAACCAAGGATTTCGCTCGGTGCAATCTTTCATTGATTGTTAGAGACGTCTAATTTTCGAATCGGTCGCAATTCTGTCGTATTCGCATTACCGGTCAGTACATCATGGTAAAGGTAAGGTAAAGTCTGTTTACGAGCCTTGTAGCCCATTGGGCCGGTGCTTAACTCCGGTTTCTGTAGCATGAAGCGACTAGGAGTATTTCTACTCCCCCCTGGATGGGATGCCAGTCCATCGCAGGGTTACCCCCAGCATTAAATTGCCGGTACCCATTTATACACCTGGGTGAAGAGAGGCACTGTGAGAGTAAAGTGTCTTGCCTAAGAACACAACACAATGTCCCCGGCCAGGGCTCGAACCCCGACCACTCGATCCGTTTTCGAGCGGACTAACCATGAGGCCACCGCGCCTCCACAGTACATTATGGATCATTTTAAAATGAAAAGCACCAATTCCGTAAATTATTACTCGATAAATATCACTTCCTGTTTTGACTGTTTATGTTGCATACCTTTGATTACAGTTTTAATTCTCCCTTTAAGTTATCACTACCCTGTGAGCAGAGGCTCTTCGATCTTCGTAGATTGGTCGGGAAGATCGAAGGGCCTCAGCTCGCAGGGTAAGTTATCACAAGTCATGGGCAACAACAGTGTTATCTACTCAGACTACTCCAGGGGAGGGGGGGGGGAGGAGGAAACAAGAAGGATCTTCAGATGCTTGTAACCAACTCCCACCACAAGTTATGATCGTAAAACGTATACATCCTGGTTTGTTCCTAAATCCTTGTGAGACACTGCTGTGAAACCCCACCCCTCCCATACTTAAAAAAAATCTACTCGCCCCAATTATCTAATAATGATTATTGAACAGTGAAACTTCCGGCAAAATTCCGAGTCATCAAGAGTACCTAATGTAAGGGAAACATCACTTGTTCTTTGACGGAAGTTTCGATGAGAATCAGGGAGAAAAAAATTCTGAAAAAAGATGACTTATTTAAGTGAAAGTCATTCCGCACAGAGTTTTCAATATTTCATAGTTTGGCTAATTGCCCAAATAAAAGACAATTTTTAATTCAAATAGATGCCCGATGTCGTACATTTTTGGAAAATTCCTGACAGGTCAAAGGTTTTCTCTTTGTAAAAGTAGTCCAGGTTCATAGCCCCTCTCCCTAAAAGAGGATTTATTTTTCAATCATCACTTACATGAAGCCAAGCGCGATCCCCTCTTGATATCACGTGTTTATTGCATAATTTGAAATCTGTTTTATTTAGATTAGTACTTCAAAGGAATATACTTAGGCTGCAATGTTCTCTTCCGGCAGAGTACGACACTGATTAATTCCCACCGTTTTTTCTTATTTATCAACTCTGTTCTCACGCAAATGGCGCCAACTGGCAAACGAAAAACTCGTGATGGGTCAGTCAACGTGCACAGATTGCTTACCGTTTCGAGACAGAGGCCCCAATTGTACTGTAATTTGTGATAAAAATCCAGCGATTCCTGCAAAACAACAAATACTGATGTCATCTAAAGTGATCACCACACTGACTAAACAGTTTTTGAGATGTGAGAACTGTATTTCTGCCAACAAAACTTTACATCAAACAAAATGGTGACTAAACCAAAACTAAAAAAAAAACAACAACAACACGAGGTCTCGAATCACGTCATTTTCACGTGACCACAATTCCAGATACGCAAAGCGTACAAACTGAACTAAATGTTATTTTAACTAAACCAATGTATTTATAGTCGCGACAGCTGAGTAGGGACGTTTCCTGTAAAACAGAAGTAAATTGTTTCAGTTTTGCATGCTCAAATCCATCAACGGCAAAAACAGTTACGTTAAGCGGGCTTGAGGACAAGTATGACTATGAAATTTACAGTCGAACAGACTCAGCGCAAGAGACAGATAACCGGCACATTTTATTGGCCACCTGATATGACTGATGCATGACAGCTCCTTTTAACAACCTGCAGTTTTCAATACAACCAAGGGTTTTCAATAAGCAAAATTTAGTCCGTCAGTTTCAAATATTTCAGTGACTTTTCATATATGATAAATAATGTTTTTTTCCGGCTCCCAATCACCGTAGATTTCATTTCTCTTTAGAACTATTCAATGGTGTTACTTGAAGGTCACACCTTCCCGTTAATAATCTTGTGCATTGTTATCACTATAGCTAGCCAGAGAAGCAAGCCCTGGGGGAGAGGAGGGAGGGTTGGGGCGAGCGGAATGTGCGGAGAGGAGAGGGAGGGTTTGCCACTGACCCCCACTAACCAATGAAAAGCCCCCTATTTTCATATTCATATCGTCTTGCATATGTCAATCAGCGCCTCTTAAAATTAACCAATCAGAAAGCGCCGTTAACGAGAGCTTAGTGAACCATGCAAACTGTCAAAACAACAACTAGAACTTGCTCCACGTGAGTGAGAAATTTCTGACTACAAGGAGAATTTGGTATCGATCAAAATCTAAGAGAGAGGGAAAGCCAAAAGTTAATCCAGAAGACGTAGTTTGCCGGTTTTGAGTCAAAGGGAAGAATTTCAGAGTGCCTTCGCCGATCGCCTTCGAACGGTCGGTTTTCACTTCGAAAATAAGTCGCACATGTGTCAAATTAAATGCCTTCCTTGTGCAAGAAAAGCTAACAGTTTTTGCCAGTTTTATGAATTGTTGAATAAGGTCGCTTCTTAATGTCCGGATTCCCGTGATGTTTCGTTGAAACGAAAGTTCTCAACACTGACAGGAAAAAGTCCAGGTAGAAAGAGCTTGCTTGTCCGTTCCCCGGCACATGCAAAACCTACATCTAGCAGGGAAGCGTTGTTTGACTCGCTGACGAAAGGACAACCCTCAATTTCAGCGATGGATACAAATTTAAACATTGATGATTGGGATCCAAGGTCCATCGACTTTGCAATGTGGTTAAGGGCAGGTTTGAGAATGAAGACGCCATTCTTACCAAGGCCCTGAGCTTGAACAAGTGGATGGCTGCCACAAATATTCTACTTCGACATCGATTATTGAGGGCAGAACTTCTCGAAATCACCGTCGTCTGCCATTTTCTAAAAGGTAGTCGCTACGAAGACTGTTTAGTTCGAGGGTTGATTGACAAATGGGAATTTTTCGTCCATACGAGATCGGAAACTCCGTTGGTTAGTGGGGGTCTGTGGCAAGCCCTCTCTCTTCCCTCAGCACATTACGCTCGCCCCAATCCCCCTCCTCTCCCCCAGGGTTTGCTTCGCAGGCTAACTATAGCTAGTTCGCTGGGTAATGGATTAATCGCTCGCTGCACTACTTTTAATAAGCCGGAGAATAAACTCAAATAGCTGACCGATGTTGTACATTTTTAGGAAAATTCCTTACGGGTCCAAGGTTTCCTCTTCGTAAGAGTGGTTCAGGGTCATTATCCCTCTAGATCTCCCTCCCCTCCCTCAAAGAGGTTTTATTGGTCATCATCCCTAACATGAATTGAGGTGAGATCCTCTCTTGATAACACGTGTTCATTACAATTGTTTGAATTCCGTATTATTTAGATTGATACTTTAAAGGGATTAACCGTAGATTGCAATGTTTTTTTTGAAGGGTGCGATACCATCAACTCCAACTGTTTTTCTTATTTATCAACTTTGTTCTCGCGCAAATCGCACAAAATGGAAAATGAAAAACTCGTGATGAGTCAGTTATTGCGCACATACAGCTTACCGTTTCAAGACAGAAGACCCAATTGTACTGTAACAAGTCTTGACTTTAATTTTATGATAAAAATCCAGCGGTTCTTGCAAAACAACAAATACTGAGACCGGACGTTACCTGTACAACAGAAGTAGATTGTTTCAGTTTTGCATGCTCAAATCCATCATCGGTAAAAAAAAAAAAAAAGCTAGACGAATCATGAAAACCGAAATAGGTGTACATCAAAATGGTGGCTCAAAAGGAGGGTAATAAATATCCACCTGTCCTCACCTTTCCCTCAATGGGAGGAAGGAAAATCAATTTGATTTTAGCTTTTGTAATGGACATTCGGTAAGTATATTTTTCCCATCACGGGTGGAATTCTACTCGAGGTTGGAGATAGTACTTTCGCTAACTCAGAGGATATCGGAATGTAATCATCAGAGATAGTAGCTTTATTGAAATCAACATGTCCAGTGTCGATTAAGGGACCGGTCATTATTTATCGCCTGGGGGGGGGGTCGGAGTATTTAGGGGGGGATCACATGGTTTTTTGAAGACCTTTAGGGGGGATCAGCCGTAATTGACAAGCATAATGGGGGGGATCAGACCAAAAAAAAAGGAATTTTAGGTCGCGCCAGGACCCCGGGTGATTGCATTTGTAAATACTTTGGTAGGATTTGCCGCTGGGACTCCCCCAACCATATATTCAAGACCACGTTCAGTTGTATTTTGTATTATATAAACTCTATTCTAGCCCAGACACAAAACCCAAACCCTTTTACAGACCCTCCATTTTGTAAAAAAGAATCACTATCGTAGTCTAACATACACGTTTTTATTCAGGCACGATCTAAATTAGAAAGGTAATCAAGATTTTGAGAATGGAATACTTACAATTGCTCAAAATTGTTTCATAACGTTTTCAGCCTGAGATTGGCACTTCCTCGACAATTCAGTTCGTATCTGACGAGCAAATATTTACCGTTGTGGTTCAAGGTCCATGAGACGTAAGTACCACTATTAAAATATCACTTGCATATTCAAAAAGTTATTTGGCGGTGGCTGGGAGAAAAGGGGGGGGGGGGATCATGAAACTTTCCACTACCGATAAGGGGGGATCTCTAAAAAACCAGATACTCTACGGGGGGATCAGGTAAATGCTTCGATGTGACAACAAAAATACTCCGACCCCCCCAGGCGATAAATAATGACCGGTCCCTAAATACGAGTTAATTAATCGAGTTTAGTCAGTGTTTGGTAGGTCTAAGTGGAGTTATAAACGTGTATAACTTGGATATATCAACAAAGTTGAAGTGGCAAATTGGCCACCGTAACGACTACAAAAGCTGACGTTTCGCTCCGACAAAGGGCTAACGCTCGAAACGTCAGCTTTTGTAATCGTTACGGTGGCCAATTTACCACTTCAACTTTGTTGATATATCCAAGTTATTTCGTTACTCCCACCGACGCAGCCCCAAACAGTTTCTTTCGAAACTATCAGCCTTTATAAACGTTTGACCGACCTCGCTGTATGTGAATTTCTTTCAATTTCTATCGCACATATCAGAATTTTCCTCCGACAAATCGTTAATCGCATCATTCAGAACATAATGAGGTTTGAAACAGCTCTGGAAAACGAAGCTCGCAGTCAAAATGATTTCTTTTGTCCTTAACACTGAATAACAAATAAATGGAAGTGAATCAGTTTTTTTAAAGACAGTACTTACCCGACCTGTAGCCTTCAGTGCCTTGGTTTGAAAATAAAATCAAGTGTCTTTTTTCGTCCTTTCAGTTTTTTTATAACATAAGTCATATGCCAGTCATCAAACAGCCAATAAGATGTGATTATCTATTTTTTCTACGGAATCTGTTCGACTGTGAATTTCATAGTCATTCTCGTCCTCAGGCCCGCTGAACACAACGGCCCAACGTAAGCGCTTCTAGAAACACTCCTCTCTTTAGGACCTTTAATTTTAGTTGGCGCAGTGTATTGAGGGCTTTAATCTTTTATTACAAAGAGATGTTAGAAAAGTTAACAGTGCAAAGAACCCAGCAATTCTCAGCTTTTTCGTCGTTACCGAAACAAACCAGTTAAATACAGCGCATGCGTAGTGAGTCAAAAAATTGCGATTGGATGAAAAATTGCTCCCTCGGAAATATGCCTATTTCATGAGGACCACTTATTAGAATTTCAGGAAATTTAACACGAAAATACTTTAGGAAATAAGTAACTGAAGTATTGAAAAAGATTGATTTTAAACAGGAAATTCTAGAAAATCGAGTAAACCTTCAACAAGGGATAATTAAAGATCTCTGTTAAACTGTTAGCAAAATGGTGTTAACTTGTGAGTATCGTTACAAGCTCGTTGCATGCAAATTATAAAGAAAATGTAATGACTAGATTTTCTACAAAGAATCAAAACCGATTTTAATTGCCTATTTATATCTGTTCATGTCGCCATGGCAATGGCACGTACGTCAGCTTAACTATCAAAAAAACAAAGTTTGTGTTGTTAACTTGCTTGCTGCCAGTTTTGGCGACCGAAAGATCAAGTGTTTATGAGAAAATGGTCAAAGAAACAAAGGTATCAAAAACTGTGTTCAGCCACCTTAAGCATCAATTTATTATTCGTCCCTTTCTTCTTCGATTATTGTTAACTTTTTCTAAATCCGCTGATCAGTTTAAAGAGTGTCGGCAGTCGTACGCGGCCATGCGCCCAAGTCGTACCGGGAAGCGTTTCCTATTCGTAGATCGTTTCTACAGGGTCGACAACGTATGATTTTTAGCTTGAAGTTCTCACTGTCAGACCAATTCAATGCTGCGTAGTGATGACGTCATACTTTTGTTAACTCTACAAACCATTGGCGTAACTTGGATTTTTCGTTGGAGGGAGTCATATCGAATTAGAATCAAGGTTCCCACCCCACATGTGTCATACGTTTTTTAGTGGAAGTTATTTATAGGTGGGTGAGTTCTGAGTAATCCATGTCGCGGGGATGTTTCTCGCCGCGCTTTTTTTTGCTACCGGAACTAGACGGTTATTATACACGTACAAATCCCCAGTAGTGGGATTATGGATCTGTTTTGCAACTGCACATTTTGAAAGAAACTGGAATTTTTAACCTGATATTTCCAGAACAGAGTTGCATAGTTCCTATGTAGTCCTCATCCCACTGGATTGGAACCATGCAGTGGGATGAGGACACCTTCATCAGGTGGCAGCTATATCGAGTCCCTAGAAATGTAACTTTGTTCTTACACATTCAGCGGCGCAGTGGACATGTCTGGAAGTGCAAAAACAAAGCTCTTTATACCCCAGGAATCAAAATGACCACATTGGGAGAAGGGTAGTACTAGATGATATACAGAGGCCTGGGAACTAGACAAGAACATTCTTATTCCAGGCAATAGCCGAGGGCAACTCTAGCTTCTTGAGTGTAGCACATAGCCGGTGTGCATCAAATCCGACGCGAAAAACGAACAACAATATCAGAAGCGAATCGTGACGGCGCTGATGCCGAGTCTCCTTTTCCATTGTTTTTCTCTTTTTCTGCCTCATTAAAGAACTCTAGCCCAAGGGAAAAGGTCGGAAAATTGTCTTCGTTTTGGGACTGGTGGGCCGAGTCTCCGTTTGTATCCATTATTGTCGCGAAGTATATTATTTTTCCCCGCGCTAACAATGGCCGCTCGCGCGAAAAAAAAAATTTCCGGCGAAGCGATTTGCTCACGCTATCAGCGTGCACTATTGGAATTTTGCGCACGCTTATGTATACTGAATTTGGTAGCGCGGCTTTAATTGCTAACTATGTTATAAATATTATTAGAACAAAAAATTATCTTCAAAAAAAGGTTTTCTTGATACTATTGTCAGTTTACCTGTTTCCAACATCTTTTGAGTGATGCAGTCTAGTTTATATAATCAAAGATTGCAATAGATTCAAGATCTGTTCACCAAGTTAGAAAACTGAAGATTGTGGTCAAAATAAACCACACTAAACAGTATGCCTGGGTCTCACACCCGAGAGAGAAGAGAAGTTTTACGAATTTCTGAGAAAAATAAAACAGATTAGTGAGTTGAAAAAATAATGTTGATCTCTCATATTCTGAAAACTTTGTTCTTTATTCTGGATTCTGTCTACATGGAATACCATTTTTAAAAGAACAAAGCCCTGAGTTTTTTTTTTTCTTTACAGGTGACAGTTTTGAAAGCTGTTAGCTATCATTTTCAGTGTTAATGACATTCTCCCGAGTTGTTCGTTGTTTTATTAAGGGTTTTATTGGGGAGTTCGTGGTCGAAAACAAGCTTTATCGATACACCATGCCTAGCCAAAACTATAGAATTTAATTATCGTGTCAAGACTTGTTCACAATCTGCAGTTGTGCTTGCAAAACATTGCCCCATACCAATGACCCCATAATAAATTATTTCTCACAGGATAAATGATTGAACATAATTATCATTTAACAAAATAAGTTTAAGAACCGGAAAATTGTTACATATGTCATAGATTGATGTCTTACAAAAATAAGAGTGAAAATGTGTTGATTAACACTGACTTCATTCCACTCCTTCAGCCAGGTTAAGATGTGTGGTAACTGGCAACTAGAAAGAGCTGGTCATTACATGAGGTGTGTGTAGGAATTTATACAATATATAGTAATATAAAAAGGTAATTTCTGTAATTGAGCCAAGACCTATCAGCTGTAGCATATGCTGGTTGTCATAGCAGCATAAAGTGTGCGAACTGTGAAATTCATTGCACGGAAAGGGTTACTTATGTACCTGCTATGAAATGCCTGTATTTTAAAAACATCTTAATTAAGATGAACCAAGAGATTATGATTAAGCTCTTCGATTAACTTGTACGGAATCAGTAGCCAAATGAACGAAGTCTCTGTAACAGGTAATTCTGCTGTTTATCAGGAAGAAATATGCCCTTGAAGTTGCGTCACCAGTTCCCTTTTGTATACTTTTTAATTTAAAGATTTTCACAATAATTACAATGTACACAGGTAGTACGAATAATAAGACATTGTATTAATAGAGAAATCTGGTTTCAATAAGTTTTTCTTTCACTCTGCTTGTCGTTTCCTTACAGGCAAGAGTACAAGGACAGAACGACTGCTGCTAATATGTCTCCTAAACCAAACAAACCAATTTGGCAGCTGACATAACCTCGGCCGAGTCACTCGAACCCAGACCCTGCGGTTTTCACCATAAAGGCTACCTAAACTACTAGCGAAAACATAAGAAAATGAAGAGAAGTGATGATTGGTAATTGCCAGTCAAGTTCACTTTATTTTGTTGCCTCAAAAACAGAAAATTAAAAAGAGACTGTTTGAATCTGTCGACTTAGTGAAAATCAGCCAATGGATCTTTGTGTCATTCTCTTAAATGCAGTTTGGAGATTCTGCAAACATACTTTAAGAGATGGCTTTTTGTTTTCTTCCATTAAAGTTGTTGAATGGGGTTTATGTTTGTAGTTTGGTTGCGGTGGTAGTGTTAATGATGATATCAACGATGTTCATGAGGATAAAGATGGCAACTCAACCTTCCATTTCATTTTTAAGAGATAAAGAACGAAAGAAGGACATAAAAAACCAGTGCATTTAATCCTGATTTCAAATGATTTCCTTTACAATCGCACTAGCCAGCACCTTTGCCCCTCATTATTACAGCTGCAGGACGCATGTTTCGCCGCCTGCGGGAAGATTTGAGTCAAGTCGGGGAGAAGTTTACCAGTGGTCAGGCTTTAGACCCCAACCTCTCGCCGGCTCACACTGCTCAAAGCCCCAAACTTTCCAAGGTTCTCGTCGGCAAAGAGACGCTCGTACCAAAACGCTAATAATAAGGGCATGCTCGCAGGCTATAGTCACACCGGTAGTCTAGTTAAGTAGAGTACCACACAAAGGATGACAGTTATAACATGCATTAAGGAATGCATTAAGTCATATCAGCAATGACGCTGTTTTTTTTTTTTTTTTTTTTTTTTTAATTAAAAGGAGTTATCAAGAGAGGGGTCTAAAATGTATCAAAAGAACACGAGGCAAATTTTAGGCGTTCGAGAAGCTGAATATCGACAGCTGTATGGTATGTGAAAGAAAACGCGATACCAAGTTCAAGAGATAAACCGTAAAGAGCAGAGGCCAACGTGGTTTAAAATGTTTTAAAAAGGCTATGTACGTTTAGTATGTTTCATATACAATACGAGGACTAACGGGTATCAAGATACGCTTTCTCCCATCAGGAGTTTTAAGAAAATTTTACTTACACTTGAGATAAGATCATGTATAAAAATTGTTATACATGATCTGATGAAACAGAAGACTTGTTTGAAAAAAGGCCAGCGATATCTATTAAAATTTACGAAAACGCGCGTGTCGACTGCAACCAACGATCGTCAGAAACGTACGTTTTCCTTCGAACACCTAAAGATATAGTACACAATCCGTGAACAAAGTAGAAAAAAAATTTTTGAAAATGCATGCATACCTACATTACTTGAAATACAGTTTATGAGCCCATATACCATAGCCTGCAAACCAATCAAATCTTAGAATTGCTACAAATCATAGCCAGTTTTTAATAATTCCGCTCATGATATACGTTTACAGGCGTGTGACTCTCCCTTACAAGACATTTACGACCAGCTAAAGAACGAACCCGAGTTTCAATGTCATCATCAAAGACGACGGCAACTAGAATATTGCAAAGCAAATGGTTTAAAATGAGTAAAGCTTGGAATAATCACAAATTATGAAAATGCTTTCGATGTGTAGCCCAGGAATGCATGAAGATATTTCTTTCTGCGTATCCGAACATCTTATAGTGGCTTGTCTCGCAGTTCTCATTTGTAGTGACTCATTTTGTTAGATCTTGCCGCCTATCTTCCCAGGCATCCAAACCGACGCGAGTCTAGACACCCGCATGAGATCGAGGTCACGTGTGTCTGTCAGTCCAAGATGGCGTCGAAAAGCTTAAAACGGTCTGGCTTCGGATCGATATCCGTGGATATTAGAAAACCAGCGGTACTGAAAAAGGACATGAATAGTATGCGCTCTCCAATGTCGAATGCAACAATTCCTGTGGCCCAGTGTTGAAAACTTAGTATATTTCTCACCAGCAGTCTGCAAATTCCCGAAGAAAAATTTCTCGTGTTTCTGTTCGGATATTCACATGTTCTGTTTTTGTTAGGGTGGGCGAGTGAACACCTGTGTAGCTACTACGAAATACTGTGACTAATATACGAAAACTGGATTTTCAACCGACATTTTCTCCTGTGTGGCTCACGTGATTGCCCTTCTTCACATGGTTGCTGTCTTGATCAGTTTGCATCATCGCATTCTAAGTTATCAGAACAAAGCCATTCCATTTGGAGGAACTGTAACACACATCACTTGCCTTTGTTTACACCAATTTACGCGCCAACCCAACGCGTTATTTTGATGGGAGCTTTAAGCAGAAATGGGGCCGCATGACGTACAAGTGGCTGTTTTAGTAATCAGAACCGTTATAAGATGGGCTCTTATTAAGTTACATGGACAAAAAGGTTAGATTGTACCGCAAGTTTATTTTGATCTTCTCTTGCTATGATTGAATTGGAAATAGGGCTAAGCAACGAAATTGTGGTTTTTTTCCCATCAAAACTGCCAGACGAACTAAAATAACGCGTACTAGGAAGTCGAGGTTCTTCAATGGCGAAGTATTCTGCACATTTTACCAAATATGGTGCTAGTTTTCGATTTTAATGTCATTCGGAGACATTCCTATTGCACATTCATGTTTCATTTCTATCGCACCGATTAAACCAGAAGTTTTTGTCGATCTCTCGAAGAGAAAAAAAAAGGGAAAATTTTGCACTTATTAAACACGGTTGTTTTAGTGCGCGTAAGGATGTTAGAGAACTTTAACGCTGCAGTTAAAACTTTTTTGTTTCAAATCATTGACAATTCAGCAAACCAGATCAGAAGCGCAGAGAGGATGGAAAAAAGGCTGAAAGGATCAAATTTAAATTCATAGGTATTGAGTAAGGCTTTCCTGGGAGAAAGGTAATTCTTAGTTTTTGTCAAAGGTTACTCACTTATCTCTTACAATAAGAAATGTAGCACATTTTATCTCGGCAAGTTCGGGAGGCAAATACAGGGAGAGAAAGAGTTTCGCTTAATATTGTTTTATTTCCAGAAGCGCTTATGGTACAAGATTTCTGTAACTTTTGCTGCTCTCATTATGAAATCACTGCGAAAATCTTTTATGAGACAAACTTCGTCAGTTTATCCACTGATGATTCGAATTGGCGGTAAATAGAACGAAAGGAACCTTCTTTGCATGAACATGTTAAGTTTTAATTAATATGCAATCATTTATGCGCATCTCAAAATATACCTCATTCACTTTCTGGGAAAGTTAAGATACGCAATACTTCTAAACAGCTAAATCTGCGCGTAAATTTAAAAACTCTACTTGAATACATTCTTTTGTTGCTAAAATATCTTCTATAGCCAACGCACATAAGAAAAAAGTGTCCCAGAACGAGTTGCAACCAGAGTTGGAATGTTGGAGCAGAGCTTTTTCAAAGTTACAAAAATATTAGAGATACCTTTTGAATTATACACCAAAGAGAAATTTAGGTTAGCACATAGATTTCACGTTAATCCAACACCTAAGTTGAATTCAAGGAAAACAGGCACTCTATATATCCACTATCTTATCTTAAAAAGAATGCAATGGTAGAAGTGACAAAATGACGATTAAATAACCGCCCAGAACATAGCATTTATAAATTTTAAGTCCGACTCGAACATTGGTACAAGTGTCTGGTGAAAGACACATTTGGTTGGTTAAAGTAGTTTTGTTTCAGAAAATACGAACCGAACGTAATGGTTCGTACCTGAAAAGCAAGTACATTAGTAAATATCCCCCCTCCCCCCCCCTTATGGATCAAGTGGTACCACGAATCAAGGAAATGTGTAATGTCTTATTCCGTGAGTACTGCCTATATTAAGAAATAATCAAAATATTAATAATTAAAAACACAGAGGTAATATACAACCAAATAAAACAATAACCTTAAAAAGCAGAAAACATTTTAAAGTTTGCAAACCATCTTTCGACATTTTTCATGTCATGCTCAGGTCACATTAAAAAACAAATAGCAATAATAACAATTAATAGGTTCAGTCTTCCCCCCATATTATCAATATGTATCAATATATAGCATCAAATATTGTTGAAGATATGTTTCCATCATTCGACTCAGAAACTCATTAACAGGTCCTTGTGCCTGCAAAGTAACACTCAAGTGTAATTGCACGCTTAAATTGTCCGTTAATAAGACCTTTCATTGTAAAATAATGGCGTTTCTTTTACAAGCTGTCTGATACAGACAAACGATATTACGCCTATATTATAGACAACAAGTTTTGAGAGGGCCCAAATAAAATAATTCCTGTTGAGTCAAAGTGTTCATTAATACCACAGATGTGCGCAAGGAACTCTTTTGACCATGTAAAATATCTAATGTGTAATGCTGTGCAATGAAACGGATTCCCTAAAAATATTTTCCAAAATTCAGTCAAAGCAAATATTCATGTTTAACATGAAATATGGGCTAATTTTTCCATAATATGGCAAAGGAGTTACCCTAACCCAAAGAAATAGTGGTTTCAACACCATTACTTAAGTCTCAGGGCACGAACGTTTTCGTGCAGCAAGTACTCCGAGACTGTAACAAAAAATTATGTTATCAATATTCTTTACCCGCATTGACAAATTTTTCCCTACTGTGTTTATAATTATCATTTAAATTCCTTCTAGTTATATCAAATATGTTAAATAAGTAGGGACTATAAATTAAAAAATACCTCTGTTACACAAATATGAAAATATTAGTTGGTATAAAATTTCTAAAACGTGCGTGCAAGATTGTGAGTACATCTTAACAATGAGATGTAGAAAACCGTTGAAACTGATCCATTTGGAAAATTTCTATTTCACCTAACTGCTAAAAGTGTTTAACTGGAAAGGGGGCATAATTGCACGTTAAGTGAAAAATATATCAATAATAATTGTCACAAAAGAACTATTATTGATAATACATGCTTATCCATCATTACGGTTTTAAGGGAGATATGGCATTTTCAGTCACTGAAATTATCATAATACTTAATTTCATAGAAAGGCACCGTTAATTAAAGATCCTGGTAAAGTGTTGGGGTGTCACTAGTCATTGACTACTGAACATGAAAGAAGGATGAATAAAAAAAGAAAACCACATACATACATTTAATAGAAAAAGAAGACGCACAAGTAACAAACCTGAAAGGTGACCTCGACTTACACTCAAATTTGAGTTATAACAGGATCAATTAGAGAAGTACAAGAAGAATCACCATTTCGCTTTCGTAACTGCACAACAAACCTTTCAGGTTTGATTTTTTTTTTTTTCAGGTCTGATTTTCGCGATTGCTTAAATAGCGCTATCTACTGCGAGGATCGTGCATCATACAAACCTTTCAGGATTATTACTCATGACACTTTGAGTGTCAAATCATCCCTCCCCTCCCCTCCTCTCCTCTCCTTTCCCCAGCCCCCGTCAAAAAAAATCTCTATACATACATTTATATTTTCAATTTCCTTTTCAAGGAAAAATACACAAATCCCTTTAGCCTTAAGTAGGAAATTGACCAGTAAAAAATGAGAAACAATTTACAAAACATCACGAGGGTTAAAAAGGGTAAGAAGGGGGCATTTTTTTAAAAAAGTAATCACCAACAGTTATAAAAAAGCTTGTTTAAATCTTAATTGTTATCTATGATCGCTATAGTTTTCACACCCAACTGATAATAGTCTACCATCATTATCAATGACTCATTTAAGAGACCCAGAGAATAAAGAGATATATACAAAGGTTACACCTCCTTCCTATCTACATGAAGAGAGTTGTAACCTACAGAAAGGTTTCTGACCTTTCTTCTTTCCAAGTACAAAAATGAGTTTTTTTTTTTTAGCTCGAAGTAGCTACCAGACGCTTTAGAGACAAAGTAAAGCATAGCAAAGCGCCTTAGTAAAGCAATGTTAGTCTCAAAATAACTTAAGTAAAACAAATATGAATAGGTCATCTAAGAGTAACACACTGATGGCTGTAAAAGAAATGCGATTGAAAAGCAAGTAGGAAATAGTGCAACGTTAACGTGCTCCGGGTTAAAAAAAAAAAAAAAATACAAAAGATGCTCTACATCTATAATATAGAAACGGTGTTTAGTGTTAATTTCATAACCACAAATGAATGTCCTAACACTGTTATTTATAAGCAATTATCCCAATCGCGATCATTATAGAACCTGGGAACAAATGACATCAAGCAGAGAAAAGGCATGCATTAACACAAAACCCATGTTGTAACCCTGTCCCACGAGTACAATACCGATTTTTCTACGAATAGTACTGTCAAGGCTGCAATGTAAAAGCGATGAGAATAGCAGGAATGGAAGAATGCTCGAAATCATTTTATGGTTTGAGCAAATAACAGTAACGCACATAACAATTCGGTCTCCAAAACAACAGAATTAGAGCACCAGCGAAGTAAACCTTTCATGCCCACAAATGAATCAACTAAAACTATCATTTATATAACATTGGAAAAGTTAATAGGTTTAAGATGCCAATAAAAGAAGCCAGTAGCCCACATCAAAAGGCGTACCTCGCTTTATACTTCAAACGGTTAATGAAATAATTGTTTAAAATAATTATTTGTCTCTGCGGTGCGTTACTTCATTTCTTAAATTACTTAAATATATTAAACCATGTTGGCCTTTTGGGAAGAATAAGAAGGTTTACGCCTCAAAATTACATATAGGGATTTCAAGCAAACTGTTCAAGAAACCAAATAGAGATATTATAGTTGATAGAGCAACACACTAAATTAAACTTGTACCACCATCAAGTACATAATGGCAATAAACCTTCCCTGTTTTCTTTAATTCAATAATTCTTTTTATGTCCTTCTACAGAAACGTAACGATCCATTCTACCATGCAGCCTTGACATAACACGTGGATCAAATCAATTAGTTACTTATGAAATATTTGTAAAAACCTGGCTTTCTCCATGTGGCTCCAACGGTGTAATTCTTAGGTGAGTCTATTTCATCCAACATTAGTGGTTGTATTATAAATATCCACATCCTCAGAAGAAACATAGAGCACATTTCCAAGGCCCCATCTTGCTGTATCACTTCAAGCCATAGTGTCGTCTATGCAAATGTATTCTCTTGAAACTTGGCTTTCAACAGTTTGAACTTAAGTCTTTTTTAACTATCACATCTGTCTCGAAACTGTACACGTAATAAAAAATCTTCCAAAGGGGATGAAACATTAAACCACACGGTACAACACGTACAACATAAAGCCTGGCAAAAAAATTCAAACAACTTATCTGTACACATTAATAACGCCAATTTTTAAATACATACTTGGAGCTTCAAAACCAGCCCAACGAAGTAGTAGTCGCTCAAAACTGTTCCATTATATTATAAAGTACTGTATTCTGTTTAGTCAGTAACGGTTTGTGAACCATTCAGTGCCTTCAAAAAAAAAAATGATAACGAGTACTCATCTAATCCTCTTTTCCTTTAAAAATATAGTGTGTGATAGTATAGCTACAGATATATATTTAGTACATACTAAAACAGTGGATAGCGTTGAAGGCGCGTTCTGATTGGCTACTCATACTCCGAATAACCTTTTCTATTCAACTTCCAGGAACGTATGCGGGACTTGCACCCAGAAAATGTTATAATCGTTGTAGGGAATGATGAGTTGAAATCACCTTTTAGCGATAATATCTCACTTTTTAAGTATATACTAAAACAACTGTTCACCTTAGTGTTGGTGGCTAACGGTGGATATTTACTATCAGTGGCCACCTCCACTTCGGTAAATAGTTGCTAAATATATATATTAAATTAAAATTGTAGGAGCAGCAGATCAATTTTGCAACTATTACGACGCAAAACGAAAGTTATAAACGAATAAGCGCTTTAGAGTCAACTAGTTGAAAAAAGCGAGCTCTTCAAAGCAATTTTTCAGCGAGTGTGACTGTGTAAGAGTTACATCTTTAAGTTTGATTTTGAAAATTAAAGCAAATAGCTGGAGCTGAGAAAATCAAAATTTCCGCAAGTGCAAACACCACCGAACTAATTCAACTAAAAATGCCTAAATTAGTTTGCACAGAAAGGTAGCTTTTTGCTTCATCAAAACAAAGCATTTCCATTACGAAAGTTAATTAAAAGCAAGAAGCTGGCAGTAGTTGCTGTTTTTGTAGGTTTACTCCTGCCGTATTTATTAAAAATTAAACAATATGGTTTATAGGTCCCACTCAGTAAAACACCGGAACTGTTTGAACCAAACGCTTCTTTAGCAGGAAGTTCAAGTCTAGCTGCACTTAATGTTTGTATCCCTCGCAGTTCCTAAGGCATCAGTTATATCCAAAATAGAAATACCAATTTGAAACTGAATCGATATGACTTGTTTGTGTAAAGTCACTTGATCAACATTATCTAGACAACAATGATCATGTCAGATCCTGAACGAAAGTAAAACTCTTGCATGATTTCAACTTATTGGAAAGAGAGAAAACTGTTTCAAATTGGAAGACTCTTCTGTAAAACATCTTAAAACATAAAACAGTAAAACTCTAAGACTCCTTTTTAAACCTTTCAATTCTGCTACATCGTGAGTTTCATACTCAATATGCTGAACTTTAAACACCTCAACTCGAAACTAAAAAATGCCATAGTTGTTTAAAGTAGACATTCCCCCTTTTGACTGCACCCTTTTGGTTGTACTGCTTATAATCTTTGATTTTCTCTCCATCTATGATAAATTTTCTTAAAGCCAGATGGCTAAAAACTTCTCACTACAGCTACAATAGAAAGGTAGGGAAGTAGCTACTCTTGAAAATATTTTGCTATAATGAATTAGATAAAAGCAACCGGCTATCACATGTGATAACCTAATAATGAGCCTTGCATGTATAGCTGTATATTTATCTTAATAAACTTTGTCATTTCAGTGCTAAGTAATGAGTATATCAACAAAGCAAATGCTCATTAGAGCTTACTTTCCTAGAAAATTGCATACTAATCATTTATCTGATGAAGAATCACAACGTTCCCAGAACAGGCTCTTTTGCTGGTGAGATTATTACGTTTAGATTTATCCTACATCAATTTCAGAGTTTCTTCTGAAGCCAGGCTTTATGGACAGACAGTAGCACAACAGAACAACGAAAACAACACTACATAAGAGGGAGCAGACTACAAAGTGCAAATCCTTGTGCAAAATGTTTTAAAAATCAGAGGAAGTCAACGGTAACTTGGCTGTCATCGACTACAGTCCTGGAGAAAAAAATTATTAAAAAAAAAAATGGGGTGTTAAATGAGTATTAGGCCTTGGTGAACACAACACACTATGCAGACCTATTATCTCATTCTCAATATGTTGAAACATTTCAATTGATAAAAACTAGTGAAAACAAACTGTACCTATGAAATTTTCGTCGGCAGGCCAGGGCATGCTCATTCTTCTCAAAAGTCACCAGTGCTTTATGCTTTGTCGTGGACATTTTTAGTTGCTGTTGAGATAAAAATGTCGTATTCAACTAACAGCTACACACACAAAAAAAATTGTAATCCTCATTTTTCAGGACTACTCTCTCCCTTATGTTACCCCCGATTTCAAACCACTTACTGAAAAAGTGTTTCATAAACTGCGTAATCCTCATTTTTCATAAAAATTGTAATCCTCATGTTTCATAAAAATTGTAATCCTCATTTTTCAGGACTACTCTCTCCCTTATGTTACCCCCGATTTCAAACCACTTACTGAAAAAGTGTTTCATAAACTGCGTAATCCTCATTTTTCATAAAAATTGTAATCCTCATGTTTCATAAAAATTGTAATCCTCATTTTTCAGGACTACTCTCTCCCTTATGTTACCCCCGATTTCAAACCACTTACCGAAAAAGTGTTTCATAAAATGCGTAGACTGAAATTCATAACAATTTGATTTAGTTCACGAATGATGCAATCTATTGTTCTTGTTAGTCTTCTATTGAATCTCAACAACGGAATAACGTTTAGATATAACAAAAAATTCTCTGGACTGGCCTTCAAAGAAATCTGCTATCATTTGTTAGAGGAATTAGTCTTTTGATCTTGACGACTCATTTTGTACCTGAATAGGGCCAATTCCCTGCAGAAGCTCCTTTAGCCTGCTTGGTGTTATCGCTTCCGGCAAAGAACCAATCACAACACGATTTGAAGGCTTCCCACTGCTTGAAGCCTTGGTTACGACCACACGGTTGGCTTTAGAGTCTGTAGTGGAACCAGATGTTTTGCTCTTGCTTTCAGTAGGTCCAACAACGATCCGCTGTAAAATGAACAGGTTGAATTTCGCATTTATTTAGGAAAGATTACATTACAAATTTTCTCCCACGTTTTCTGGTTTGAATCATTCGTACCCAGTCTTCGCCCAGTCTTCGATCCGAGACTTCGGAGGATGGGTGTAGCCTCATTTCCGACCAGCAGCTGGTAATCGAGCCTTGTTCAGATTGGGCTTTATACTTTTACGGAAAGAAACTGAATACGTAACTACAGTAAAAAATGGCTCAATCGTTTTTTTGTTGTCTCGTTTTTCTTGTGTTTACAGCGCCACTACCTATACCATTCACATGCTTGGAGAAAAAACTCAAAATTGGACGCAGTTCATTGCCCTTGCCCAATGGGATTGTTCAGGTTTTAGTGAGCTTGTAGCAGAAGGGGCACTGTAAAATGCAACTAGTCGGGAAGCAAACATATGAAGTTTTAGATGATATTCACACTGAGTTTGCGTCCATTGAAATATAATCGATATTGTGTGAAATTTGAAAAAAACGTGTTTGTAATTAATAAGAAAGATGAGCAATCTATCACAAAGTAGAGATAATCAATACAATAGACAAATAAAATAAAATAAAGGCATAACCACATGGTTAACCCTTTACACTCGACATCAGTCTGTAAATTCTCTATACTGTTCTTCAGATATTTCCCAAGATGCTGACAAGGAGAATTTGTTTAACAACCAAAAACTTGTTTAGTTTATGATCATTTCTTTTTATTTTTGTGACCTAAATGTGTGATTCAGTGGTGATAATGTAAAGAGGAATTAAGTGCTTGTCACTTTTAAGGGTCGAAGGGTAAAGTCTGCCCACCAACCTTTGAAGAACTATTTTCAGAATGCCTAGCCTCCATGCTCTCTCTTTTAAGGGTCGAAGGGTAAATTCTGCCCACCAACCGTTGAAGAACTATTTTCAGAATGCCTAGCCTCCCTGCTCTCTCTTTTAAGGGTCGAAGGGTAAAGTCTGCCCACCAACCTTTGAAGAACTATTTTCAGAATGCCTAGCCTCCCTGCTCTCTCTTTTAAGGGTCGAAGGGTAAAGTCTGCCCACCAACCTTTGAAGGACTATTTTCAGAATGCCTAGCCTCCCTGCTCTCTCTTTTACGGGTCGAAGGGTAAAGTCTGCCCACCAACCTTTGAAGAACTATTTTCAGAATGCCTAGCCTCCCTGCTCTCTCTTTTAAGGGTCGAAGGGTAAAGTCTGCCCACCAACCTTTGAAGAACTATTTTCAGAATGCCTAGCCTCCCTGCTCTCTCGTCTGTGCGATGATCGCTCTCGACTTCGACTTCTTCGATGACCTTCCTTTGGCTTCTCTCTATCCCTTGGTCTGTCCCGCTCCCTTTCTTTCGCCTTCTCGCGATCTCCTCTGTCCCTCTCTCGCTCTCTCTCCCGAGGCCTGTCATGACGCGGTTCTCGAGGTTCTCTTTGATCATGTGATTCCCTCTCCCTAGGCTTCTCGCGGTCATTCCTCTCACGATTCCGGTAACCATCTCTGCTCCTGTCGGGGCGCTCTCTGCCATACGTTACAAACAGGAAACGATGAGAAACGAACCATTTACTGATTCACCCACCTTTAAGTGAAAACTGAGTATAGATTTTTACCTCGAGAGGAAAGGTAAATTACAAACCTTGTTCTGTCTCTGTCTCTCTCTCTTTCATGACCCCTGTCGGGCCGTTCTTTCTCCCGTTCCCTGCGACTGTCCACCCTCCTCGGGTGAGGTCCTGGTTTAGCTGTGCGAACAACTGGAGATCTTGGTTGCGGAGTACGCGGTGAGACAGATCTTGAGAATGACCTTGACCTTGACGATGACCTGAAAGAAAACCAGTGCCAACAAGAAAATTATGTCATCATTGCCGATGAAAGCTCAAATTGAAAATAAAAGAAGTGCTTGAAACGCGGGCAAACGCGAACAACCAAGTTGTGATTGTTTTGAATTTTACGTCTGATCGGTTGAGAAGATGACGCGAGTTTCCTTAACCAATCACAGAGCAACGTTTGGCTAGACGAAAGCAATCTCGACATTTCATTTCTTGACACTCCATTAAAATTGCTCTATGCCGTTTTTTTTGTTCACGAAGTAAAGGACAAGTTTTTCACTGTTAATTTGGTTATGATGGCATTTAATTCACAAATCACTGATTACCTAGACCTTGACCGGGACAGTGATAAAGAACGTGAACGAGTCCAAGATCTTGCTGGTGACCTGGAATAAGAACGTGAAGCTGATCTTGATGCTGATCTTGATGCACTGCTGAAGTCACTTTCCGCACTGTCAGCACTATAACGCCGATGATGCTTCTTTGATTTGTGACTCTGGGAAAACAAGTTTAGAAAATGTAAACAACCTTTGCCCCTACGAGCACAGTGTTATCCTTTTCAGTGTGTAACCTGTAGAACCTTATAACCACCTAAAATCACTTGAAATTCTTGAAAATTAAACAGGTAAAAGGATTGCTTTACCTTTTTGAAAATTTCTTTCGCTTGTGGTGCTTAAAATAAAGAACCACACTGCGAGTAGGTTCTTATGTCTTGCATGTTCAAACGTCTTGACTTTTGATATGACCGGTCGTAACGCGATGAATATTCACCGCGAATTTTCAAGTCACGGTTTTCTAAGTTTCATACGAAATCCACAACTTCCTATGGCTTGGTTGATCGTGTATATATATCTTATTAGAAGTTTTGTTCTGTCGTATCGCTGAGTACTTTGACGAGTTGTGCCCTATTTTAACGATGTCGAGATAATGTTAAGTTTAAGCCGCATTGATTTGTTTGTTTATGCCGAATCGTAAGATTAGTCAGGCATCCCTAGCTAGCATAGCCGCGGAGGCCGGGAACTGAAGAGAAAAAATCATTATGGGATGAGAAAAAAATGCACATGATGAGAGAGTTGGTGAACTTAGTGGAGTCGAAATAAAATTGTTCAGTTTATTCAATAGCCCTTACCGCATTTGTGCCTGCAACGCAAAGGGTCCGCGGAAAGTGAGTCGTGAGTATATTATCAGAGGAAGCATTTCCGACAACGAGCCCGCAGGGCGAGTCAAAATACAAATAACGAGTAAAATACTCTGCGATACAATACACCAAAATGTCTAATAAGTTATTTATTATCCAACACGCCAAATTGTTATTTCAGTGCGGGTGAATTTCGCGGATATTTATTTATGGAAAGTGTGTGGCAGAAGTATGCGAAGCGGAACGGAATTGGCGTGTTTTCATGTTGCTGTTTCCAATTTCATTGTCACCTAACTACTTTTCTTCGTTCGATTTATCTGAAAAGTAATTTAGATTGTCCACCACTTTTTTTTTGTAACATCAATCCAATTCGTCGCTTGCGAGATGCGAGAAAACCTGTCTTACCGGTTCTCTGGAGTACAAATACGGCGTGATATTTGTACTCGTCTTAGGCGTTATTTGTGCTCTACGGAGTGTAGTTGGATAATGATGAGTTACTGTTATACATTCATCTTTAAACTTCACCTTGGTGTGCTTATCAAGACCATATGCTGCTGCAGCATAAGCTGCATCTCTCTGCTGCATCAACTGCTGCCACTCGGCTCCATACATGGCCGTATAATCATATGGATACTGCTGTCCATAAGGAAACTGTTGTTGTCTTGCAGCTGCTGCCGCCGCTGCTGCAGCAGCTAAACCAGCTCCTTGAGCTGCAGCCATAGCTGCTGCTGTACTGTAACCAGGTGGTGGCATTCCTCCTCGTATTGCAGTATTGGCGACATCCATATTAGACACTGTCACGCGATTTCCTATCACAATCCGTTCTGGTTCAGACATAGGTATCTCTGGATGTTGGTTCATTACTGGTGGTCGCATCGTTGACTGTAAAGCACCTGGATGTACTTGGCCTCCTGGAGGTAATCCTGTTGGTGGCATTCCTTGTGTGGGACCCCTTGGTGGCATAGCTGGGTGTTGCTGCCCCGGTAAGGGGCTAGGTCCCCCTGGTGCACTGGCATGTGCAACTGCGCCTAGACTTCCTGGCGTTGGGGCACGCCCTGGTAAAGGACCATGTGGTGGAACCATATTTGGTGCTCCTTGGGGAGCCCCCTTAAAATTGAAAAAGAAAATCGCTGTTCACTTTTCGCATGAAATTTTGACATCACTGCAATTTAGTTAAAGTTTCTATTAATGTCAGTTGAATTAATCATTAGTCATTCCATTCTTCGCAATTTTGCAACGTCAGGCAATAGAACTTCTAGAATTCAAACACTTAATAAGTAAGATATTTTGGGTGATAAGATCCTTATCGTTCCCTTGCCATACGTGGAGTTAGGTTATTTTTGCAACAAGTCAACTTAACAACTGTCAAGTTTGATGCAATTCTAGACGCTCTCAAAGTCAATCAAGAGTTGACTCAAAGAATCTGTATAAACCTAATGGCCAGAGGTAACTTACCCTGGGTTGTGACAATGCATTTGCACCAGGTCCCATTGCATGGGGTGGCCTCATGTCACTCTCAAGGATTGGACCAGATCTTGGCCCATGACCCTGTCCAGGACCTTGCATGTGACCTGGTCCACCTGGGCCCATTGGCCTTTGTGCTGGTACTGGGTCATGTCCCATGCCTGGCCTGGGTCCTTGCTCTGGACCCATATGTGGCCCTCTGGCTGGAAGAGGTCCACGGGGTCCAAAATCTCCAGTCGGGCCAGGTGGGAGAGTAGCCTCTGGACGCATGGGACCAGGGTGAGGAGCTGCCATATGGGGTCCTGGCATGTCAGGTCTTAAAGGACCAAGGTGTGGTCCTCGCATGGGAGGCGGACCTTCAATATCAAAACCAAAGTACTGCATTTACTTGCTATAAATTTACGAGATGTCACAACGAAGGACCACGTCGTAATTCCTTGTGACCTCATGATTTACATGTCACTCTTAACACACAGGTCAAACACCCAGAGGAAAGGAAAACAAGTTTCCACAAGAAAGTGAACATTTCTTAATGCGTGCAATTAGAGAGCAGTTTTCGTAAATTCAATTGAACAAACTCTAAGTTCTAATGTCAGAATATATTTCTCCCTTGAAGCTCAAAATTAAATACATTGTCCTGAAGACAACAAAAGAATTTACAAAAGAAATAGAAAAAAAATCAAAAATGTCGTATTCTTTCTAGAAACTGCCACACAATCCCTTCTCCATTAGCAATGACAACTTGTTGAAAGGTTTGTCAATTCTTCTACACGGTTTGCTGGATAATTTAAGATAGGATATTGCAAGAGGTTACAAGTTCATCATGTTAGTGAGAAAAATATTTCGAATATATCTCACCCTCTGGCATTCCTCTCCCCCCCGGGGGAGGTCTGAAGTGTGGGTTGATGTGAATATTCTTTCCTTGTGGTGGCCCTGGTGAGAAAAAGCATTTCTCTCAATTCCTTGCTGACATTCTGAACTATATGTACCCTAGATGTCGGAGTAGACTACAACCATAAACACTGAGAGAAGAATTTATCCCCTGGACTATTGGGGAAGAAGAATTATGAATTGCTATTGTAAGTTCACAAATAAGCACCCCCCCCCCCCCACCACCCCCTTTGATTAAGAACCCTTTTGAAAAAAGCACCCTTTCCGTAAGCCAAGCTATGAAATAAGAACCCCACTCTAGGACAAGCCACTTTTATGAAAAGAGACTGAGACAGCAAACGATATCGATTTTTACATCATACCATACTTGATTCAGCAGGGAAAGAGATATATAACTGGGATATGTCTATGAGCACAACTTTGCAGCTGTCAAAACGTTCATGATCAGCTCCCTCTGAATATTAATACAAGTTTTAAGTTATTGTTCTTGTGCACATGCTACATTACAGAAAATTATTATTTGTGAACCTTGTCACCATTTGGGGAAGATGTAAAATGGACTCCTAAAATATGCAACATGTATCCCAACTCTGTGATAAGTACTTGGGTGTTATTGATGGGATTCGCAGGGGGGATAAAAAGTAAAAGGAAGAGTGATAGCTCTCTAGTGGGTTGAACCATGTTCTAGTAAACCTTCAAACTCAAGGCGGAAGAGGCACACTGCACATCTTCCATGTCTATCCAAGTCAACACTTAAGGCACTGATTTCATACTAAACTTGACCTTCATTTGGCAACTGACTTAAGAAATTAAAAATTGACAACAACAAAAAGAAAATTGTTTGAAAGAGAAAATCAATAATGATAGCTTTCATACTTGGTGGGGGAAAGGCTCCATGCCCATCTGGGGGTCCTGGCATGTGACCAGGAATTGGTCCACTAGGTCCAGGTGGAAAGCGTGGTCTAGGACCAGGACCATGGTCTGGTCCTAGTCCATGGCCTGGCCCCATGCCAGGTCTGGGGCCATGCATGAAAGGATCTGGCCCTCTTGGTGGAAAAGGAGGGTGCATTCCTGGCCGAACCATTCCAGGTGGAGGAGGTCCCCTGAAATAATGAACAACAAAGGGCTCTACCATTCACTCTTCTTCTCACAACATCAATCCATTTTCAAGCAGAATGGCAATGAGATAAAAGGAAAATATAACTCATAGCATACTTTATGTTATAATCCATCAAATATTTTTCCTTGCACACAATTGGTTGAAATGCATGATGTGACTGAAGCTCACAGTTTTCCTTGAGCTTTGCCCTTGGAAAACTGTGAAAAACTGAAAAATTCTGTGTGTTATAAATACCTACATCATTGGCCCTCCTCTGCCGCGGCCACGCCCAACATCTCTCCTGTTCCAGTTTCTGTCATCGTGCTTTTTGAAGTCTCTCTCTGGGGAAAATAGAAAAAGAAATTAAGCTGCATCTTGTATAACAGTTGAAAATAAATACTTCAGAAGTGACTGCTGACCAGATTCTTCTGAAAGTATCAATACATTAACAAGCAAACAGGTGATGAGAGTAGAAAATTCAAAACCAACAACTAGGGGATACACCAAATTCTCAGAATCAGCATTACACAAGGTGTATGGATGAAATTATGGTGAATTAATCTCGATGTCTCGAGTGGTAAGGGGTTCATAATGGTTCTTTAATCTTTTTCTCAGTTCTCTCTTTTAGACAACCTACATTCAAAGGAAACAAATACAGAGAGGGTAAAGGTAAAAGGGGAGGGGGGAATTTCCTCTCCTCAAACCAACCCTACCCACTGTGCTACTGTATTGCATTGTAAATGAATGAATGGGGGATATGAATTAATGAATGGGGGATATAAATTTCACACTTGCAGATCGGCACTGCTACATTACCATGTCTTTTGTTGTGGAACATAATGGCACACAAAGCAAGTTACGGCAATGAATAACAATAGCAAACACACTTTATCTAGAGATGTTTTCACGCTAGAATCTTTATAGAAGCAGACCCATCAGATGAGCATAAAGGACTAATCTACAATGTCACAGTCCCCTTATCTTTGAGCTGCATTGTAAGAGTATGACATCACATCTTCATGACCCCATGTCTTTTGCTTTTCCTTCTGTCATCTCCTATACCTCTACTACCCATCATACTTCACTGCTCTACTCCACCCCACTGCCACCTGTGCCCATTAACCTTTTAGACCCTAACATCAGTATGCCTATTCTCCATACTGTTCTCAATAAATTTCTTAAGGAGCTGATGAGGAGAGTTTGTTTAATAATCAAGAGCTTCTTTAGTTGATGATCATTTCCCTTTTTCTCATGACCTTCGTGTTTGATACACGTGTGATATTGTAAGGAGTAATTAGATGCTAGTCACTCTTACGAGGTTAGTGTAATTGTTACACGTCTATTGCAATTTTTCTTCCTTTTTCTACTCCCACAGGTGCTCCTGAATGAAAGTTCTACTTTAATATAAAACCACAGTCACTTTTTATAGCGGGGCTCCCATGCTTTGCGCGCATGGGGCAGAGCCCCATACCCGTGGAATATGGTCAACCTCTTTTCGTTTGGTTGTCACGTAACTGACCGAGTGTATGAATGTGCTTTCAGATTGCATGGGTAGGGTAGGGGAGACTATCAAAACGAAGGGAGGGGTGTCTCAGGCAAGTCTTGGCAAATGCACATCTTTTATGTTATCATTAATGTTATGTACTTGGGAGCTCTGCTTTTAGGTCTGGCAAAATCTATATATTACTAATTCCACATACTTTGCTCGTGTTTTTCAATCTTGTATTGTGCCTCTTTTGGTCGCTCAGACTTAAAACGCTGTCTGTCCTTCTTTCCTTCATCCTCGCTATCACTATCATTCTTGATCTCTTTTTTGACTGGTGTGACTTGCTCTTTTTTAACTTCTTCTACAATCAAATGTTAAAAAGTCCAGTCAGTTTGATAAGAGTTTCAAGCCAGTAAGAATAAAAGATAGAATGGTTTACTCAATTCCTTAATAGCAGCATGGACTGAATTGCTAAGGTTTACAATGTTATTAAGGTTGAGATGAGATGTCAGCATTATCAGGTGCCTCTGGCAGCTGCTTTAGTCCATGTAACGATCTTACCTACCCACCCATCCCATCCAAGGGGAGGACATCCACCACACAGTAATCTCATGTGTGGGAAATTAATGTCTCCTACCCCTAACCCGGAAGGTGACGGGGCCTACCGTTTATTTGTCCTTATCCGAGAAGACTAGAATATCTATCCATTTCTTGATATTATAGAAAGGTAGCACACTCCCCTCAGTTATTGTATGAACCTGACTGTTGGTCTGGCCGGGGCTTGAACCCTCAACCTCCCACACAACAGTCCAGTGCTCTACAAATTGAGCTAACCATTAAAATAACTTTCCAATTGCAGACTGACAAAGGCTACTCCACTCTCACTGATATCAACGTGTCGGCGAGATTCACCAATCAGTTATCATGAACCAAAACTATAACATTCAAGCGAAAAACCATTCTTTCTTTGACTATGACAATCATTCAAGTTGTTGAAATGCTAGTTGCTGATTGCTAGAAACAGGTCTTTTTGCAACGTTCCTAACTTGAATGATTGCAAAAGACAATCAATGTACCCAGATATTTTAAATGTGAAATTACATGAATTAAACCAGAAGTAACAAAGGACATAACAGGGACCTTAAGCAACCACGGCGGCGACGGCAACGAGGACGTGGAAAAACAAGGGATCTAATTGGTAGAACAATAGCTCAGCACGTGCGTTTTGAAACTTTGTACATTTCTTAGCTGTCCTATGCAAAACAACAACGTGAAATCGCCAAAATTTGCGTCGTCTGCGAACCGAAACCGCTAGGGCAAATTAATTTAATTTCCATTTGGAACTCAATGATACTTCTATAAGTCATGCTGAAGTTGAGCTTTGGCGCCTTACGAGATAGTAAGCTCATGCAGTAATGTTTGAAATTCTGACTAAGAGTGGAAATTCATTTTTTAATCGAAGTCTTCCTTGGCGTCGCCGTCCTGACTGTTTAAGGTCCCTAACAGTTCAAAGGATATATCAACCTGTATCATGGACATGATCAGTTACATCTACATTACATTTGCAACAACATGTCTGCACCTTTTGAATTTGTCTTCTTACTGCTATCAGCTGCTCCTTCAGACAAGCCTTTGATCTCTTTATCAATATCATCCAGTTCATCATCACCATGGATACTAACAGCATCCAAGTCAACATTATTTGCCCTGTGAAATTGGGGGCCAAGAAAAGTAATCAGTGGTGACTCTATTGGACTACCACTTAGGCAACAATAATAAAATGAGGGGAAAATAAACCAGCTAGAATGACCACCTTCAAACACGATTACAAGTAATAAGCAGAAAAAAAAGGAAAGCAACAGCCATGTGATAGCATGGGTATAAACTGAGCGAGTTCATCACAAGCGCATTTGAAATCTGAACACAACAACTTGAGACACAATTGATGGGACTTCCTGTTCAGCAACCATAATTGTAAAAAATACTAGAGAGTAGGGATTTCTTCAATAGCATTTGAATTTGATCTGACTTGATTTTTTACTTGTGATCTAAAGAAACTGTCGAGTGATCTGAAATTTTGAGAGGTCATTTACGAGAGTTTGTTCTAAACAGCAAACATTTTGTTCATTACTTTACACTAAAAAACCAAATAAACAAGATGCAGATAATTCTCAAATAGTTCAACATTAATAACCTGAAATAAACACAACAATGTTCAATGGTAACTTACCCTTCGCCTTCATCATCACTCTTTAACAACTTTTCCTACACAGTGGAGGGTGAAAAAAGCAGGAAAAAAAACCTCAAAACTTCTAGTTACACTAGAGGATAAACAGAACAACGTCTACCCCAAAGGATTTGGAGCGTTATTTTCATGGGCAAGAACTGGAGTTAATGGGATAGTTCTCTTGGAGCATGTACAAACATTATTAAAGCATGGTTATAATTTGAATGCATGTTAATTGTGCAAGCAGTAGTGTAACCGTCGATAATAAATACTGTCCTGAAGATTAAAAACGCTCGGCCTCGTAGAATTGTTTGTACCTTTAATCACTCCTTTGGTTCCTTGTTACATCGCCCTCCATTTCCGTTTAGTCTTTCCGTTCATATAGGACGAGTAAAGATTAAAACCGTTGACAATAAGATCCTTAAAGCAGATTTACCGCCCTGAAATTCGTTTAGGTTGGCCGAGGTACAACCTTGTCTCGAACAGTGAAAACATGTGTCACTTGTCCGAGCAAAGACTGGTAACAAAATTCAAACTAAATACCACTGTACAAATCTAATGCTACAGCATTAACAAGTAGGGTAGTTACATGTTTAACAGGTCACAGTGGTTATTTGGAACATTAAATTTTTTGTACCTCATCAAGATCCTCCAGGTCATCATCATCTTTTTTAGGCTGAAAAAATGCAAACAAATAGCACCTGTTACATATGTTCTAATTTTACAAGCACTTCTACATTGCATATGACGAGACAACCTTCAGTTTAAGTCTAGAATTTTGAAACAAAGAGTAAAATATGGGCAAAGAGCATTCTCCTACGGTGCACCGTATTTGTGGAATCAACTACCTGAATGCATAAAAAATGCCGAATCTGTTGACTCCTTTAAACGCTTATTGAAAACTTATCTTTTCAAAATTAAGCCACCAGAATTTTTTGATATCGTACGTTGTCAAATATATGTATAACACGTAATAATTCATTAGTTTAGATGGAGTAGCAAAAATTGCATGTATAGGATTTTTATTGAAATTTTGTTAATTGTAATTGTAAAGCGCATAGAGTTCAATTTTAATGCGCTATATAGAACTTATTATTAAATTAAAATCAATTCCAGATGGACTGTGGTAAGTTGTACCTCAGTCTATATAATGTAATAGCACAATTGACTTTATTACTATAGAAAGTCACCAGTCAGCAAAATGCATTAAGGATACATCAATCCAAAATACCTTTTTAGCAGGAGGACCTTTAGAATCTCCATCAGCAGCTTTAGACTCTTCTTTTCTAGAAATTCAGGAAATTATAATGAATGTCTGGGAAGAGTTGACTAAACTTTCATTCCATTTCATTTATTCCTGCTATTCACACATTGGAAGAAAAAAAATACACAAGAACAGTCACATTGCTATTTTAGTCATAGTCACAAATTGTAAGGTCAGTGACTTGCTAAAGGAAGGGGGGTGGCTAAAGGGAAGGAAGGGAGGGGTGGGTGAAGTGCTTTTCAAAGTGCCAATATCAATGCATGTGTTCAGGAACTTTTCAGTAATGCATCTGGAACAACTTTACTAAATAAAATACACTTCTGAGAGGTGATACAACATTGCCAGTTACTTGATGTGGGATAATTGTTTGTTTGGTTAACTATTACCATGGCAACAGTTACTAAGGAAACAAAGAAAAAATGGTGATATTGTGAAATATAGTCACATGTGCTGAAAAAAATTAAAGACAGACGTTCTTTACTTGAAAAGAATACCTTACCATAGATCTAGTTTTAAATATAAAGGCAGTAGAGATACCCAAAAGAGTTTGAGAAAAAATTATTTTTTTATATGTCTGGCTGCAATAGCCAAGAAACTTTAAAAAGTGATAAAAAAGATACATTCACAGAGCCCCATATTTCTAGCTTTTATTCAACAATCACACTACTTCAAGGAAAGTCATTCACAGAGCTGGTGCATGTGAGCTTTTGATGGAATCTTTGCTAAGATTACAGAGCAAAGCAATCTGTGCTTGAACCTCAGAGAAGAAGAAGATAGAATCTGAAGAACATCGTCACAAACAAGGTGGCATTTACCAGTGAGGAGAAGAAACAAAACTGATACATTTCTTCCACTATGTGATGATCAATAGACCTTCATCTCCTGTTCTGCAGATTTAAGGAACAGAGTTGGTCACCACAGTTCAAGAGTTGGGGACAGCAACATAAACATGGTGCTTCTTCTTCCACAGTTTGTCATAATGGAATGCAAAGGACATTGGAAGATACAGCTTGTGGAGACAGCTGAGATGATTCCTCACTTTTATTCTAAGGATATAACAAGTAACTCATGTTGTCTTCCAGGTTACCTCATCAACATGTGCCAACTAAATAATTTCTAGTTGGCAATCAATATGTCATCATCATCATCAAATGAGCTCTGATAAGAGCTCCCACCAGGAGTTGGTTGATCAGGGAGCCAATGAACACCTGATTGCAAGAAATTTGTTTATCAATCAGGGAGTCAATGAGCTCTGATGGGAGTTTTTCCAATCAAAAGAAGTTTGTTGGTAAATTGGCAAGTTAAGGAGCTCTTGTGTAACCTTGTGCCTGATGTACATCATTCAAATATGGACCTACAGATGATCTCAAAGAAACTGATTTTCATCTTTACAAACATAATGTCAGATCCATTTAGTGCTGTTACAAGAGGTTGGCCATTTAGCAACCTGGCTATATAGGAGCAAGTCTTGCCAGACAATTTGGGTCTTCTTAATTCTAAAAACCTGTTGGTGGAGGAAATGAAGTCATTGGTAAGGAAAGAAATTCAGTCTAATGATGATGGATTTTGGTAGCAATTATCAAAGAACATCAAATGTTTGCAGTTTTGTCAAAGAAGGCTATGGTGAAATCTGCTGATGACAAACTTTAAACAGTGAGTGCAGAAAGGAATCTATCTGCTAAAGTGATTATTGAGTCCAGATCTGGAGAAGAATGGCTGCAATTGTGTGGATGTCATATTTGATTGCTATGACAGGCACAACCCCATTAAATATGGTGAACAAGCCTGTTATGACTCCACTAGTGAATAAGTCAGAATATCAAGTTCAGTTATGCCAGTCTCCCCCCCTCCCCCCCCAAAAAAAAATTGATGCTGTAGACTGCTCTGATGAGCATCATAGTTCAGTCACCTAATACTGACATATGGTAGCTGTCCTTTGTATCTCTATATATAACATTTGAGATGTGACCAGTTATGGTTCTGCATTGGGGCAAAGGACATGCTCTTACATCTTCCAATACATTGCTCTATAGAAAGGCTTGGACAAGAGCTTTGCAAACTTCTACCAGCATTCCACACTCCTAAGGGGTTTAACATCACAAGTGGCTTCTGCCAGACAGGCAAAAGAAAGGCTTGGATGGCTCTTGTGAATAGGAAATATACCTTCTCGCATTTACAGGGCTTGGGAGAACAAGCAATAAGAATTTGTTTGATTTATTTATTTAGCTTTGCCTAATTATTATCTTAGGCAGGGAGACCATTACAGCCTTAGCCAATTACAGTGGATCCTGCATCAACAATGACAAGGCCAGACCCCCCTCCCACCAATTCCCTATAAACAGGCCAGACCAAATCACAGTAATCTTGTGAGTGAGTTCTTTAATGTCCCCTGCCTAACCATATTAACTAATTAATAGAAGCAGGAGACTGGACATAAGGTTTATTCGTCCTTATCCGGACTGGACTCTTGTGCGGGAGGTCGAGGGTTCGAGCCCCGACCGGACCAACACTCAGGGTCTTAAAATAATTGAGAAGAATTTGCTACCTTTCTATAACATCAAGAAATGGTTAGATATTCTAGTCTTCTCGGATAGGGACGAATAAATGGAGGTCCCGTCTCCTGCAGGGTTAGGGGTAGGAGACGTTAATTTCCCACACACGAGATTACTGTGTGATGGATGTCCTCCCCTGGGGTGGGATGGGTGGGAGGGTGGACTAGCACGAATGGTTCCTATGTTCCTTTCTAGTCCTTCCCCACTGCAAATAATGCAGTGAAAACGGACAAAATTAAATTAAATTATCCGAGAAGACAAGAATATCTATCCATTTCTTGATATTATAGAAAGGTAGCACATTCTCCTCAGTTATTTTAAGACCTTGAGTGTTGGTCTGCCTGGGGCTTGAACCCTCAGCCTCCTGCCCAACAGTCCAGTGCTCTAACCAATTGAGCAAACCAGGAGGCAGTCTGCTCACTTTACCCTCCCCCATACAAAGTCAGTGCAACAATAGGTGAAGTCAGGTATGATGTCAAAAATTTCACTATTCAACTGGATATCTTGTCATGTACCTTAAACGCAGGAGACTGGAAATGGGTTGGCTGATAGAACTTCAACATCTTTATCAACCTCAACTAGGAAAATCAGTATTTCCCACTTATCTTTTTTAACATATTTATCACATGGGCTTTGTATTTTTTGAGCCAAAAACACCTACCGCCTGTTGTTAACAGTGTAAATTAAGAAAATTAGCAACAAATCATCAACAATTGACCCAAATGATTTTGATTGTTCTCTATCATTGCAACTATTACCAAGGTTAAGGTTCATCCAATTACAGTTAACCCACAAGTTACTCCCCCTTCCCAAACTTTTCCCAATAAAATTGGGTTGAGTAAGACATCTTACCTACAACATTCCTGAACCCTACATACTGATACTTCAGAAAGCACACCCACCCCCCAAAAATCAGTGTGTAGCAAGTCACTAACCCCACAATTTGTGACTGTAAATGACATACCGATGATCTGTGAGCATCAGCTTTTCATAATCTAAAGTAAATCCTTTTGTGTGGTGGGGGAGCTAAGTAGTGCTTTTTTTAGGCCTCTTTTTGAAATACCCTCTTAACTAATACCAGGTCCATACTTTGTTTTATCTGGTGTTATAGAATTTTTCGGCTTTGGTGCTTCTCTGCTTAGTTGTCGTTGAGGTGGTGGTTTGCCTGGTGGCCTCCTTCCTCTTCCTCTGTCATTCCATGGAGGTGGCATATCATGTTCCCCCATAGGATGCCTTGGTCTCATGGGACCTGGAATCCCCATAGGACCTGGAGGACCATGAGGACCTGGCATGTGGCCACGCATCATTGGCCCCATGGGTCCACGTGGGTGTGGACCTGGATGTCCCATCATCATAGGACCTGGTGGTCTTGGCATGTGACCTCCCGGGGGCATGCGAGGTCCATGAGGTCCACCTGGGCCAAATGGGGGAAAAGGGTGAGGTCCAGGGTGTCGGAAAGGTGGTCTTGGACCTCGTCTTCCATGTTCTGAGAAGAAAAAATTGTAGTTAATTCAGATAACATTCTTTGGAGGCACGTTACTGTGCTATTTCATACTTTCCCACTTCTTACTTGTTATTTGAGAGTGTAGTTTAAAAGCATCGTAATATTATACTTTCCCACTTGGTACTTTTGATTTGAGAGTGTAGTTTAAAAGCACTGCACCTTCCATTTTGATTCGAGTTCTTTCTCAATAGCTATTCTCACAACTTTGGCCATGATGGACATTCCTTATTTGGGCATTAGACCCGGATATTTAAAAGTTTGAGGACCGGAACAGCAGTCAAGTTTGTCACAGACTAAGAAAACCTTCGACATTAGAGATACTTTTCATTATCAACTTTATTATTGATTGATTTTGTTGTAGAAAACTGAACCTCACCCAATGTAGCCTAACTGATGGAAGCTACTTCTACCTGTTGGACCTTCTGGGATTTTGCTAGCTTTTGGAATAAGGTATTTGTTTATGTTTATTGCTGATTTGTGCTTTCAATGTTGCACTCAAACTACATAATATCAATCAAGTGCTTAATTAAACAAGTTATTGAAAAGTTAATGAGAGTAATTCACTCTATTATGATTGTTCTACTGCATTTCCAAAGCATTAGTTCAAGAGACATCAGATAATGTTGCGACAATCATCCATCTATTGCAAGACAATTCAAGTACTGGCCAATGTAAGGAGCCAGAAATAGGGAAAGAAATCACAATCACATGCAAGTTGTACCCAGAATATTGTCAATGTTTAAGTAACAGCTAATTTTTGTGGAATTGAGGGGTAAGGGATGGACACTAATGGTAGCCCACTGGCCACAGACTAGTAGAAATTCAGTTTTGGCTAGTGGTTTTCAATTTCCACTAGCTAGTTTGGCAAGTAAACAAACTGAAATTGTTGTAACATCTAAAAACATCTAAGATGTCACTAGCCACTTGGCTAGTAAGTTGAAAAGTTAGTGTTGAGCCCTGGGGGTTTACGTGAAATGGAACAGTTACCCTTGACTCCCATATTTGATTGATAATTTTCTCCTCTAGTTGAACATTACATAATTCCTCGTAAATTAGCTACAAGAATTTTGGGTTAGATCAAGAAAATAACCACTACCAGACAATTTTGAGTATTCTTGTTAACTGTTGGCTGGATAATGTGTGGATATTATAGGGAGAGGTTAAATGTTTATCACTACGGGGAGTAAATGGTTTAAGTTTTACCATTTTCGTCTGCAAAAAAAATGTATCATAAAAACCCGCCATTAAGCCGCACCTTTTTCCCAAAAATTGTCGCTAGAAATTGGGGGTGCGGCTCATCTGAAAACATTTGAAAATGGTGTCGTGAATGTCAATGCTAATTTCAATTTACGTAAGTGTCTGACCTAATGCCTGGTTACTAAGCTTCAAATGTTCCGCTCATGTTCTTGCTGTAATGCAAAACTCTATGGAAAAACTATGTTGAATGAAGAAATTCCTCTCAACAAATGCCACAAAAAGATCAATCATATGTCGAAGTTGGTAGAAACAATGTTCATTATATTAAAGTGCTAAAATTGTGGGTAAGACTTTGAAGTATTTTCCATTGCAATGTTAATAGTGAGTTTACGTTTGATGAACAGTGGACGAAGAAGACTTCTCAAGACTTGACTTTGGATTTCTTTTGATTTCTTTCAAAAAGTTTTTTTTCCAAAATTTGAGCAGCTAAACTCAGGAAGTGTGGCTTATCTGCACGTGCAGCTTATCTCCAAGTTTTTACGGTATTCAAAATACAGTACTTACCAAAGTCAACTCCCAAACTCCCCAGTTCATCTGTAAATCACAAAAAAAAACTCTTAGTGGGGAACTATTTGCTTTTAAATATATGGCAGAAATTGTTCTCTAAATGCCAACTCAAAAAAACAAAAACAATGAAAAATAAAATTCATAATTGCATGCAGATTATCTGCATTAATTCAATACTACAACATATTCAGTAAACACAGCAACTTTGGAGACCATAAACTCATACACGAATTATGTCTTAGAAGCCATATAGTTTTTGTCTCCTTTTCTAAAAAGTATACATGAAATTGTGATACAGACCACAGCAGCAGATATTTAAGAGCTGCACACTGTGCTTTGCATGTACAAATTAGGAATTTAGTTTGATAAAAGACTATAATTAAAAGGAATGTATGTTAAAAAGTATAGAGAACTGTTAGTTAGATCCAAATGAATAACAGCTGATAGTTTCGAAAGAAACTGTTTGGGGCTGGGTCGGTGGGAGTAACAAAATAATTTGGATATATCAACAAAGATGAAATGGTAAATTGGCCACCGTAACGATTACAAAAGCTGACGTTTCGAGCATTAGCCCTTCGTCGGAGTTAGATCCTATGAGTACATGGGTTAAAATTGTTTATTCCAAAAGCATAAATCTATTTTGAACTACATTAACATAACACACACCCACTTCCTGCTGCAGTTTTCCTCTGAAATAGCCTAAAAATCCCAATATCAGCTTTACAAAATTCACTTCAGTAGTCTATCTACATTTATCAATTTACAGTTGATAACAGATCAAGTATTCTGAATTTTAGCCCTTAATAGAAGGTTGTTAAAATTGAGATTCACTATCAGCTCAGTAAAAAAAGATGTCACAATAAAACATTCTGGTTCCTTTTTCTTTTTTGTTAGGATATAAATCAGGGTATAAAAGTTATAGCAAATAACTTCTGCTATTTCAAAATCGCCTGAAATACGCATACATGTATGCGTAATAAACAACTGATATGGGGCTTACAACAAAACTTGGAAAGACCTCCTAGAGCCACAAATAATTCTAACACGAAGCTGTAGTCCCACAGTCTATTGTATTTTCTGCTGTTTTTCAATCCAAGAACTGTTTGCATAATGAAGTACAGCGCTGCAAAGAAATCTTGCCCAAAATTTTGTCTTCTGATATATGACCATAGTTATGTCACATATGCCCGAACCTGCAGTCCGCTAACTTTCCATGCTTTTACTAATCAATTGCTTCCTTATGCACAGTACACAATCAAATCTAAGTATGTAACTGGGGTGGTCCTCTGTTTGTGACTAGAATGTCCTAATTTACTGATTCTTCGACAAGAAATGTTTTTCGCGCAGTTGATTGTCTTGCCATCTCCTTCTCGAAAGAATCGACTTGCAAACGAAAAATCCACGAAGAGAAAAATTCGTTATCTAAAGTTGATCGTCCAACTATAAACATTCCCTTAGACCATTTAATATGCAAAAACACCTCCACAATAGCCTAAGTTAAGCCAAGTAATTGTCAGAATAGTTTAAAGTTCGAATTACCATCTTTAGAACACAAACTATTGCCCTTAAATTTACCACGAGGTGAGCTGTAGCAAACGCGCATTGTCAAGCTAGTTGAAAATGTGACCAACGTTACCTTCGTGGATTTCTGAAAAATCCATCCTTGACATGAGGAGAGAGTATAATTCGTGTTCCTTTATGCTTTACACATTAAAGGGTTGATAAAATGGTAGCTTGGAAGTCGCGATAACCTTGCAAAAAGGGCAGTAGCGTTTATAGTTTAGTTAAAAAATTACCGCGCCATGTTCGATGAAATCGATTTCTTGTTCGAAGGCACGATAAAGCGAGGTTACAAGTCACGCTGAAATGAGGCTGGACGAGTGAAAAATAGGTAGTACGGGAGGGGAGGGTGACATCAGTTTGCAGGAGATTTCTTTTATTTGATCCTGTACCTAGACCTTCGAAATGCATTCTGGTTAATTGCATATCCCTTTGAAGCGGTGTTACGATGGCGGTGGATCATGGAGAATAATTTAGCAATTTTCTCGCTTACCAGAGATTTTTTTGTAGTTTTATTAGCGTTTTAGAGAAGAAGGACCTGTCATGGACACTTCAATAGCAAAGAAAACGCAAGATACATTAGGGAAAGTCATAAAGAAACCTCCCCTAACGGAAAAATTGCTAAGCAAGCCTCCATTTCGATTTCTTCACGATATTATTACTGAGGTACTCTTGATTATTGTTACAAAATAAGATAGTATTTACATGAGAACTACATCTTGATACCTTCGTGATTTCTACAAACATTTAGGTGGTGAAGAACACTGGTTTTCTTAAAGGCTTGTACACCGCTGATGAGATGGACTCGGCGAATGTCAAGGTATTATCAGCTTGATAAGGCTTTCGATTTGGTATGCTCTTCTTTGAAAGCAAGTGGGTATATTGATCATTTTCTGTCCTTCCCGCCTCCTTTTTGGAGGAATAATAGCTTAAAACTAACTAACGATTCTCAATTTTTAGGAAAAAGAAGCCAAAATTCTTTTTCTTCAAAAAGCAATAGACGTCGTAGGTAAGACACCGAGGTCATGTTATGTGTTGCTAAGAAACAGCCGTAACACTTCGTGTAGATTTTTTCGTTCGGCGAAAACACTGTTTATTTCTAAGCATTGAGATATAATTCAGAAAGTTTATAGAAAGTTATCTCTCCATCGAGGACATTTAATCTTTCGTTATAATACGACAAGCATTTAAATACAACATCGGGCGCCTGTTCTTCAGCACACAAGTGAGCGTGATGACAAATTGTCCCACGTAATTTATTTTTCCAAATTTGATGAATTTCACGAAACACTTAAGATTCAGCCCAGTGGTTTTAAATTTTTATTAGGTTCCGGTTAGTTTTCTTAAGCCAAATTTTGCTGTTTATTGCAATCCTATTCATAAAGAAATATTCTTGTTATCCCGACTTGTGAACCGCATTCGCACAGAACAGTTACAAGATGAGCTTTTAATATTTTTACAGGTACTTTCCGCGAAATCTCATTCAAATTTTTAGAGAAATAGAGCCATCTGCCACACCGATCTGCCGTTTGTTTTGTTCAATAACAGCCTGACCTTCCTACCTCGATAAATGGTTCATGAAAATTAATTGTAACAAAAGACATTAGTAGAAAAAAGTTCAAATTTAAATTTAAACGTGTGAACTAAACAGTCAGTTTCTGATTTTGGATCAAATTTGTTGCACCTCGATAAAGAACGGCTAGGTTGTAAATGATAAGGTTAAAGTTGACAAATGGCTACTAAGCATTAAATACATTTCCAGCAATTGATTTATCCTTGCATGTTTTGAATATATTTTGCATTTTTTAAACTTGCCTGACACTTCACGTTCCAAAATCTGATGTCCTTCTCCTGTGATGCAACTGTTCCGTTCAATAGGATTTAGTAAAAACCAAATTTGCTGTTATCACTACCCGACAGGGTGTCATTTAATTTTCACATGCAGTATTTAAGTTTTACTTAACTAATTTCCACTTAATTTTGAGAGACTGAAATTGTGTGGTGCTTTTGTATTTATTTGTTGTACTTGGAGAGAAAAGAGAAGAGCATTTAGTTATTAGAGTAAAATATTTTATAGTCAGAAATATTTGGATGGTACTAATGCTGGTAAAGGTTTGCCAACTACCCATTGATAATGCAAATAGAAAATTTTAAATTGGTGATTTGTAATCCATAAACAATACAAATTCACCTGATTGTCCCTGTTGTCTTATTGAATGGTCATAGGTATGATAAATGGCCAGTTGTCAGTACGTCCATCAAAAATTGTGGCAGGCCATGAACCTGAAAAGACAAATGAGTTCTTGCAAGCAATGGGCACTGCAATTTTACGCAAGGTAGGCCAGGTTTTTCTTATTGTCAAACTCAGAAAACTATCAACGTTGGAAATGTGTCTGGGAAAGTTCAATGTGTTTTGATCAATCACATGAGAGATTAAGACTGTAAGCAAACTTCAAAATCACAAACTTATCAGAGCTTTTGTGTAATGTTGAGATTTCCCCTCCATATAATCATATCTCATGAGATATTGGTGATGCTCACAGTTTTCTGAGTTACATTAAGGTTATCTACAGTTGCATTAGAATGTCACCAACTCAAAATCAGTTAAATCAAACTCCCCAGTAACTCGAACATGATCCAATTTTAATTGACCTCAATTTTCAGTTATTTGGTACTAATATTCAGTTAACTTGAACCCCCCTAACTCAAACCATATTTTATTCCCTTGGGAGGTCAAGTTAGCAGAGTTCTACTGTTTATATGTCCAGTTAGATCACAGAAGAAAACTAAGTGGATGATGCATGAAAATTAATTTCAATTTAAACAATTGACAATTTTTCTTATGTATATTTTATAGAAAAGTAGTTCTGATGCAGTAAAAAAAGTATTAGCAGGAGAAAAACCAGGAAAAGAACCTAGGTTAGTATTAAATATTTGTGATGTACAGGGGCTGTGTGATGTGAGCTGCTTGGTTAATTAATGGCATTAAATTTCAAACTTTTAATTAAGAAATTTTAGCTCAGTCAGCAAACTTAGTTATCAGCTTATACATTAATTAGCAACTTAATAGGGAACCTTTTTTAGCTGAGTGACTGAGATTTTTGTTGCAAAATCTGCAATCTTGGCAATTAGGCTGACCACCCTTACGTGAAGAAAAAAAATACTTTTTCAGAGGAGGCTCCTTAATGGATGCCCTTTACACATGAGCTGTGCATACAATATGATTTTGCCTGTTTGCTCAACCTTAATTGCACTGTGTATTTGCCATTATGGGACACTATTATTCACTTAGCTCATTATTTTTAACTAAATTCTCCTTGTTACCACCATAGGAAATAGATAAAAAACAGTATGGGGAATACACAAGCTGATATTATGGTATAAATGGTTATTACAGAAAACAATTTTAGGAGTGTTTCCCTCTTGCTTAACTTTCCCTTGCCATTCCTATTAATTTCATGATCATTACCTTTGGATCAAAAGTTTGTGCAATGGAAGGCTTATCACTAAGCCTTTGTGGAATTGATTAGTGACAAGAAAATGAATAAAGCCCTTAATTTGTTTCCAACTAGTGATAACAAAAGGAAAGATTCCAGAACTGGAAATGGAAGCAAGGATAAAGAGAAATCAAAAGAGCAAGACAAGGAGAAAAGCAAAGATCGGGACAGAAGTAGAGACAGAGAGAGAGAAGATGACAAAGACAAACACAAACAGGTACTTTTCATTCAATTCTGTTACAGGATATATGATGTAACAATGCATTTGGTTAAGTTTTGATTACAATGGCAGCAAATTTGGCCACAGACACCTTTATCTATGTCAGTATAACTGATTTAGGTGCTGATTATTTAGATTTGAGTTGATATTTCCAAGAGTGAAACACTTATCTATGGTAAATATGTACATGTATCATGTTTCATCAATGGTACCAGTAAATATGTTTTTATGGTCTAATATTCTCATAATTGACATTTATCACCACAGTTTTCACTTAACAAAGAAATAGATTAACAAGAAATCAAGCTGTACATACTGTGCCAGTCCTGAGGTTTTATATCCCTGAATGGAAACCTTTCATTTAGTAATACATATTTTTAACTTGTAACATATGTTAAGCTCATCAAAGTATAATTTTGAGATCAGATCATACTTAAAGCTTGGAAAATTCCTTGGAGAAATATCACTCATCAAATCCCTTAAGGCTAAACACACATTTTACTTTTGCATTTGATAGGGCGATTCTTCCAGAAGGAGGGATAGTTCAGCTAATAAAGCAGACAGTTCAGATAAAAAGAAAAGAGATGAATCAACCAAGAGAGAAAAAGAAAGAGAAAAGGAGAAGGAAAAACAATCTGATAGAGGGAGAGAAAGAGAAAGACAAAAAGAAAAGGTATGGGAAATAAGATAAGACAGTGTTTGAGTGACATGTACACCACTGTATGTGGTCTATTTGGCTGGATTGATCTTGGTTGCTGTAGAGTGAAGTGATGAGGAGTATTGCACAAGTGCTAAACAATAAATTAAACAGATTAAGGTTAACCCTGTAGCTGCCATGATGTAACCAAGACAGAATTTCTCCTCATAATCTCAATACGATATCAAACACACAAGTGATGAGTATAAAGAAAAACATTAATTAGGGAATTATTAATTAATTGAATTCCAAACTGTCAGAACTAACATAAGAAGAATTGTGAGGTAGACAGTAAGGAAAATTATTAAATTAATGAGATCTTGGGAGTGAAAGCATTAATCCTGAACCTCTCAATCCAGTGTCTGTGTTTGTGCTCTTCCACATTTATAATGCAACTTAAGTATCTTTCAGTTTTCCCTTGTGACGTTACTCGTTGCGTTACTCCTTTAGATTTGTTTTTGCACGTGACCTTTCCTCGCTTTTTATTGGATAGTGCTCTCAGTTTATATTATGGTCTGTACTAGCGACACGAAGTACAGTAGTCGGAATTTTCACTCGCTAGTGTTGTAAAAGCTTTCTTTTTCACCAAAAAACAATAATATTAAAATTAATATTGTCAGTTACATTGCTGGTGAATCACTTTGGACACTCTCCAAAGCTCAGGATGCTTTCGAGTTCACCTCTAAGTGAGATAGATCAGAACAGTGTTGCTTACTTTTTGGCCACTGTATGTCCCAGAAAAGGAGGTTAAAGGCACCACTGAGTGGGAATATTTTGTCAGAAGTTTATTTTGGAGATTGGTGATGTTTTGTTTTGTATGAATAAGACAAATCTTTGTGACTTTGTGTTCAAGCAGCAGAACTTAAATGCTGAAGGAAATGTTACAATACTGTTAGTAATAATCTCAAATGTGTGTTTATTTTCAAGTATAGTACACTCTATTTGATCCTAAAATGTCACTGTCTAATAGGACTGATACAATAACAACATCAAACAGAAGTCCTCCCCCAACCCCTTCCTTCTTATCTACAGTTCTTTTGGGGGACTAAATCAAAGGTATCCAAGTAAATTTTGTAGGATCATGGACAATCACCAATATCCAAAAAATTAAAATCCAAGAAGTTTTTTATGTTCAATGGTTATTTCCAAAGAAATATCTCGTGAGTATAATGACATCTGAGTGGAAGATTTTTTTTCAGACATTCAGATCTCAAAAAATCAATTTAAGGTATTTTATTTTTGATACTTAAGCTTCTGTTTTGGATGCTGGAAAATGTTGTGGGCCAAGTTTTGAGTCAAGATGGTCAAATAAGTTTTAAATGATACCATCTATGGATTAACATTAAAGTAAAAATGAAATATAAGGGGGAGTCCACTATCATTTCAGCAGCAGCAAAGCAAAGATGATGATGTGGTTGATGGAGCAACATCAGCTGCAGTTGATGGTGAATTGGAGGTAACTTGACCATTTATGGACATGCAAAAACCTTTTTTTAAGGGAAAAATGACAGAAATTGAAGTTTATCATAAGGAAAATTGGTTCTTACATCAAGGTCATACATGTAGTTACCTGTGGGTATCTGTTTGACCAGAGATACACCAATTACCAGTATATTCATTGTCTTCAACTGCCATGGTAAAAAAACTTCTTTTATGGGGAAAAACTTGCTTTTACATGGCAAAATTTTATCTTCCCCAGCAACTCTTGCTTTTCCAATGTAAAAGTTGCTCATTAATGGCAAACTTACTTTGACTATGGGCAATCCTGGAAAAAAGGGGTAGAGAAGGGAATTTTGGCAGAAAAATAAGTGTCACATTTTATTTGGCAGAATTAACCCAACATTCCTCAATCTACAACCATACAAATGTAGGTATTCTTTAAACCTTGAAAACAATTTTCTTGCCAGTCATCACCAAGCAGAGGGTGTTAACGTAGATATGGAAATGAATTTAATGTTTGATTTAATATTAGGTGATCTTGAGCAGTCTTTTTGGAAGAGGATTTGTTGACTTTTTTGTCTCTCTCTCCCCGTGCAGAATGGAGAGGTACCGGCAAGTCGCATTCCAAGACCATCCTCTGCTAAAGGTCAGAGACGAAGACCATCTGGGGAGGGAGAGGGTATGCTTGTGTGTGAAAGAAAACTATTTTGATTAACACTTCAGACTCTTTAAGAGTGTCCTAAGTTTTCACAGTGTGGCTAGATTAAGGGTGATTTAAAAAGTGTAAAATGTACCTTTGAGTTGGAATCATACCTTGCTGTAATAGACTTGAATTCATTTGGTTTTTCTTTTTTTTTTTTTTTTGACCCCATGTCTTACTTGGACATTGCAAACTAAAGTGTGATGGTCGGGAATGTTTTAACTAGTAGAAATTCAGTTTTGGCCAGTGGTTTTCAATTTCCTTTGGCCAGTTTGGCTAGTAAACAAACTGAAATTGTTGTAACATCTAAGTTTTCTCTAGCCACTTGGCTAGTAAGTTGAAAAGTTAGTGTCTAGCCCTGCGAGTAAATTTGTCTACTCTTCAAAAAAATCAAGAGTGGTTGCATAAAAATGTGGTCCCACTGTGTAGAATATTTTGTTAGTCTTTTCTCTTAGTTCTGAAGTAACAGTTTATGTCACTGCTACTGCAGTTTTTGTGCCCAATCATTCATTTTCTTATTTTGCTATTTAGATGTACAAGATGATGAGAATGATGGTAGGTAGTTGCAAAGATGTGCATTCACCTTTACACCATAACATCAGTAAGCTTTATTCATTTTGGTAAAAATTAGAATTTAAAAGTTGACACTGGCTAAAAATCTATTGTTCTGGACATTTCAGCTCTTACTGTTGCCTTCTTAAGCAAAGATAAAAATGCAAATGTCTAATGGCTTCTTGCTTGGTATATGTACACGATGTGTTATAAAACTAAATCTCAAAGGAATTTTTTTTATGTGTAATGGTATATTTTTAGCCAGTGTCAACTTTTAATTCTTTTTACCAAAAATTGTTAACATGCCTGGCTACACTCTGAATATTTTTATCAGTGAGCATATAGAATTTGTTTAAGAATCAAGAGTTTCTTCAATTGGTCATCATTAATTTTCCTTTACGATTGTGACCTTAATGTGTGATTCAGGGCTGATATTGTAATAAGAACTTATATGCCAGGGGTCAAAGGGTTAAATTGTTATATTTAATCACTTGGAATGAGAAGCTTTCCATTCTTTGGGTGCACCACTTTCAGAGTGACTCTTTTTGTACAGTGTTGATGTCTAGAATTCCCTTTTTGAGAAGAAACCTTTTTCTGTTTTTGTTGTTGACCTACCACTGAAACTTCTACTGGTTCATATGTACAACTGATTCTTATGTGATGGCTGACGAGATGGGAATTATTTTGACAATGTGGGTTTAACATTCCTTCCTCTTTAAAAAACCTAATTTCAAAAATTGAGGTGATGCATATTTTTTTTAATCAGTGTTTTATCAGCAAATAATTTGGATATCAACAAAGTTGAAATGGTAAATTGGCCACGGTAACGATTACAAAAGCTGACGTTTTGAGCGTTAGCCCTTCATCGGAGCGAACACTCGAAACGTCAGCTTTTGTAATCGTTACAGTAGCCAATTTGCCATTTCAACTTTGTTGATATATCCAAATTATTTCGTTACCCCCAACGACGCAGCCCCAAACAGTTTCTTTCGAAACTATCAGCCTTTATTCATTTTTATCAGCAAACTTCCTCAGAAGAAATCCTAGAATAGTGCCTCAGGAACTTTCATGTCTTGATTTTGTATGGAGAAGTTCTACATGTAAATTTATACAAATAGCACCAAGATCAACTAAACATACCTTGTTGGTTTGTAACAGTTATATTCTTGTTTTTTTGAGGTGCAAATACAGATGGACAACCCAGACCAACTGAGCAAATGAATGGGGTCTTACATGATGAGGACCTCCCTCCTCAAGTTCTAAAAAGGTAGGAAAGAAAAAGGGATTTACTTCAGATCTGCATTTATCTAGAGAGGAGAATGGTTTCATGTCTTGGGCTAATTGGGTCATTTATGGATTGTTCTGAGTAAAAGTCACAAGAAAGAAAATTTTACCAAGCATATTTGATGCTGTAATTAAGATCACTTCCATGTAGATATGAGATCGTCATGCCCTCGCAAATGTTTAGGGAAGGGCTAGAGCCCCTTTAAGCTTGTTGAGCAAGTATATTTTACAGTGCTATTAGTACCGACATTACATATGTTATGTGCACGAATGACCAACAAATGTCCGCTAACAAAGCATATATGAAAATAGACTCCCGAGTACGATATATGGCACGCAACAAAAATGTAACAACAGGCAGTTACCCATTTTAACTATTATTTAATTAGTATTACATTGTCTAATTTACTTAGGTTAAAGATTAAGTTAAGCAGTTCATAAAGCAGGCTTACAATCCTTCATGCCGTGTAAGTGTTCGTTGTCTTGATCAACTTCCAATTCGAACATCCGCCGACTGAAGACCACAGCACTTGGCTTTCTTGATTTATCGCGTTCTTTCCTTGTACACAAATTCTTCCGGAGGACTCCATAGTAAACTCTGTATTCTCTATCTTCTTCCTCTCTCGACTATCGTCTTCTTCATCTCTTTCTTCTCTCCGGATATCACAAGATCAAAAGGTCATAGCCTCGTCACAACATAGCTTCCAAAAGTTCAGTCCTCGGGTAAGCCCTCGGGCAAATCCTTTTGTACTTCTCACAAGCTAGCTTTTATACATTTACTTTAGTTATCTAGAACGTTCTATTACTATTTATAGCGTATTACAAGTCGTACTATTTTTGGAAACTGCTGAGTCACATGAAAGAAGTTTCTGGAATATTACAGATTATAGATAATTCTAGAAAAGTCTGGGATTGCGTGACAGATTCAGTAAAAATAATTCGATCCTCGTAACACATAACATTAAATTTCTTTCTAATGATTAGTCGTAGTATGGTAAGACCAAGCAGTGCAAGGCCTGCCCCACCTAAGGTCAAAAAGCAGCAAGAGAACCTTGAAGAGCAAATAGCCAGGTACAGCTGTTTGCTTTTATTGATACTAGTGATTTATTATTTCAAAAGCCACATAGTTAAAAAAAAAAAAGGCACCGGCTTGTTGACTCTGCTGTGCCGCAGAACAAAAGCTCTCTTTACAACTATCTTTATCCTTTAACAAGAGAACAATTCGCAAAGGAAGCTTCTGACTCAGTTTTTGGCAGCATTTTTCATGATTCTTTGTTATCATAACCTTGATGATAAGAAGACCTACAGAAGTTAAAACTCAAGAGAAAATGACACTTATGTGGTAAACCAAGTGCAAACTAGTGGAATAAAGGTCTTCGGGGCAGGTTTTTTTTTTTTTAAATGGCTAAAACAAAATCTGCATGCAGGACTTTTTTTAAGTGTTTAAGGGTCCTGGGTTTCTTTCAAAAAGTACCAGAACTGTAAGACGGAAAGTAAAAAAAAAAAAAACCTGCTTACAAGAAGGAAGCATCCATGTCCAGGCATATTGTTGCTGTTACAACATTCTTCTATAATTCAGCCTCGAATCGCATTGCTGTTTTAGTGTGATTCACTTATTTTGTTTGTGAGCTTGTGAAGTTAAGCAGTGGCAATTCTCTTTTTTTTTTTTTTTTTCTTTTTTGTTGAAGGATTGGGTCAGGGAAACAAGTTGCCAATGTTATTGTGGATGATGGCAAAGAGCAGGATGATGAGGATGACACCTTTGTAGTTGAAGATGCACATGCAGTCCAAAATGATGTGGATGTGGTTAGTGGTTAGCCCTGTTAATAATCCCCATGATTTGACATACAATTTACTCTTCTAGCCACCAGACATTTCTTTGTAAATGAGTGAAGACAATTTAATGTGGTACCAAGATGCCACTGACTTGTGAATAAGTTTGTATGTAGTTATCAACAGTGTCCTGGATGATGTACAGATATTGTTAGGGGAAGTCTCATTTATAATCACTTCGGGTAATAAAACAGCTAAACATAGGTTTCTGACCAACTCAAGTGAACATATAAGTCCTGCTATGCTGAACGTGTGTGTACAAACTAGGGCTTTGTATTAATTCGTTGATTCACTTGAAATCATAGTATCTTCATATACATGATTCTCACGTCACCATCTTGCAATGCACAGTAAATTGCAAGGGAGGCCTTTTGGTTTTATTACAGAAAATCAATGAAACAGAGATGTGGTTTTACAATGGAAGTGGCTTTTTTTCTTCAGTAACCAGGCTTTTAAATTATGGTATTGTGTTATTTTTTCAGGCTCCTACAGGAGAATTAGCTGAAGAAGACGGGGAACACGGTAATATTTTTTGTGTTACATTAATTTTATTTATCTATGGTTGTTGTAGTTTTTTTTGTGGATAAAACTGACTTCCCCCAGTGTGCTCCTCTTCATTCATTATCATTCCTCAGGATCCTAAAAAGAGAACAAAATGAAAGTTCAAATGAGGGCTATAACTATTCTCTCGATTAAGATAAGAAACCAAGCTTTCTCGGATCCGTGGATCGGTGATCTAATAACGAAAGCACCCAATTAATAGACCAAGACAGAATTTCTCCTTACAATATCAATGCAATATCAAGCAGACAAGTGATGAGAATAAAAAAAATATATATGAATGAAGGGGTTGTTATTTGATCCATTACCAAACTCTCCGAACTTGCCGGATAAGAATAATATGGCAGACAGTTGGGAGAATTATTAACGAGATCTGGGGAGTGAAAGGGTTTACTTAGTAGTTTGGACTTTCACCTTTTTTAACGTGGTGCTGAAAAACCAAATTCTCAAAGTGACAAGAGAGTATCCTTTCCTTTCAGGGGGCCTTGTTAGAAAAATTCTTGAAACAAAAAAAGAGCTCGAAGGAGGTCGAAACCAAGAAACTAGACCAAAACAGGTAAGGGTTTTTTTTCTAGGAACGTGTTTTCGTGCAAGAGTCATATATATATCTGCAAGTTTGGTGAGGTCTTTTTACGATGTTATCTAAGCTTACAATTCGCTCGCTCTCAGTGTTGTCTCTTATTTTAAGCATGGCAGGTAAAAAACGTTTTTAAGCCAGAGGAGCAATCCTTTTACCTATTGAATTTTTAACGATTCCAAGCGAGTTTAGGAGGTGCTAAGTGATATTTCAAGCAGTGAATTTACCAGTTACCGCCTGAGAAGGAGAATACTGCATTCTCTGCCTCGTGTATTTTTGATTGTCGCACAGAAAAGAAAAACACTTCAAAATCAGTAACTGTCCCAAAAGTCGTAGTGATTTAGCTTTCTGTCCTGCAGGAAAGACAAGCTCCTATTATTTCGGACGCTGCAAGGAAAAAAGAAAGGGAACTTGCGCAAAAGGAGGTAAGAGAAACGTAACAAAGTGATCTGTAACTCCCTTTGCGATATTTTTTTCTGTCTGTGCTCGAATTAAATTGCATTTTTCATTTCACAGATAGAAAAACTCAGAACTAGTATTCAGACATTGACAAGAAGTGCAAATCCATTAGGAAAAATTATGGACTATATTCAGGTAAGGTTTGCCTAGTAGCAAGCAGGCATGAAAGAGATGAGGACAGCATGGTTTTATATAAAACCTCTTCTTCGATTTTTGTGTACTTCAGTCGAGACTGATAGATTGCAATTCTTGACAACAGGACAAGAGGACATGTTTGTAAAATCGCTTTACAACTAAGCAGTGGTTTAAACAAATTTTTGTGTAAGCAGCTGCTGATTGTAGAATAGGTGGCTGTGCCCGAAAAGGATGGGGAAGGGGGGGCGGGCTTAGCCCCCCTTTCCCCCTTGGGGGTTTGGGGTATGTTAAAGGCGCGGTATACCGCTGAAATCAACCAGCTTTTATTGTAACCCCTGCAACCAAGTTTAACCCTGTCACTTACCAATTATCAGTTCTCTTCTTCTTTGCCTTACATTTCTTATGTATGGGGTATTTAAGGATTTTTACAAAGTACTGGAGCAGAAACAATAGGACATAGGTCCCTTACGAGGTTTAAGCTCCAACGACAACAAGGGAGGACATCCATCACACAGTAATCCCGTGCGTGGGAAATTAACGTCTCCTGCCCCTAACCCTGCAGGAGACGGGACCTCCATTTATTCGTCCCCATCCGAGAAGACTAAGAATATCTAACCATTTCTTGATGTTATAGAAAGGTAGCATATTCTTCTCAATTATTTTAAGACCTTGAGTGTTGGTCCGGCCGGGACTTTAGCTCTTGGGAATTGGTTAGTTGATGTTGATATTATTCCTTCTTGTCGTCGCCTTTCTGCTTAAATACCTATTGGCATTGTGGGGGAGAACTTCGTTTTTGTCCACTTCTGGGAGTGAGGGGGTTAATCTTAAGAGAAAAAATATATATATTAAATGAACATAACTCTGCTGTAGTTTCAATGCTTGGAATAGTATATAGTCGAACCTCCACCAACCTATTTTACCTTACAACAGCCACTGTTTTGTTTTTGACCAGCTGGGAGAACCATGTGTTCACTGTTATTGTAACCTCTGCGCGATGGCTGCCTCTTTACGACGGCCATTATTTTTCTGCCGCAAAAGTAGCCGCTGTGGAAAAACCTTTTTTTTTTTTTTTTTTTTTTTTTTTTTTTTTTTTTTTTTTCTTATACTTTGTTTACTTTATCTTTGATAACAGGAAGATATGGATAGTATGCAAAAGGAACTGGATCTGTGGAGACGGGAAAATAAGGAACATGAAGTAGCGTTAAGAAGAGAGGAAAGGTAACATACATGTAACTCTCTTTACTTGTGTGGTTTCTTTCCTTTGCTTAGTGTCACAACATTCTCACTAGTTTTCTTAAGAAAGTCAATATAGCTTTCTTCCACTCTCATGACAGACTGGCTTTATAGTTAATCTTCACTCAGGTTTAATATATTTCAATCTTTTTCATGCTTTCCTTTCACAGCATAACACAAAATGAGATCGCGCCCTTAAAATCACAGCTAGAGGAACTAGACACTGAAATAACAGAAATGGTAGGCTTTCGATTTTTTTTTCTTTTATGAAACTAGAAGAATTTTCTTCACACAGATTGAATAAAAGGGTGAATACTCTTGTTCGCCAACCCCCTATCTCTAGGGGAATTTTCCAGCAGGCGTCAGAAACTTGTCTTCCTGAAATTTGGTATTTCCCAGTGGGCATGATTTCCGTCGTTTTCTCCAGTCCGGTCCAAAGACGAGGAGCGAAGGCTCATCCCGCAGTCAGCGGCTAGAAAAGGAGCCTATTTTTCTTCTTCCTTATAAAGAGGGAGATGATATGAATTATGGGATATCCTAGGCCTTTTACTCGTGGGATACAATCTCGTGTCAAGTGTAGGTTGATATTAGAGGTTTTTTTTTTTCCGTTTCCTTTTCCAGGTTGACAGGATAAGCACAGTAAAGTGTAATATCTTGAGAAATGATGAAAAAATACAGAAAATGCTCTCCAGTGTATCACTGACATCCAGATGAAAAGGACTGCTTTGGTGCAGGGCTTGTAAAAATGTAAAATATCTCTCGTAAACAGCGGAATTAGGTTTAGTGTACAAAGGAGCTCTCGGCCTAAGTATTTATTTTAACGAGAAAGAGAAAATGTACTTCCAACAGATGGTTTATAGGAGCTTATAGTAGAGTTTGAAAGTGTCGGGAAGTCTCTGATTTATTGAGGTGAAGTAAAACCTCCCTTAAAATACGCACTAATTTCCCAGAAAAAAATTGTGCCTTTTTCTAGCAGGAAAAAAAAATCCCATTTTACGCCTACAATCGCCTGCATCGAGACCATAATTTTAAAACCACATAGCTAACGTCTACATCTAGAAAAGCAACGACTACGAAAACTATTTTCAAGAGTTGAGGTCTGGCCGATTATACTCCGACGCAAGTATTACTAGAAGTTGTACATAAATTACTGTATCTTTTCTTCCGTTGAAAATTTAATATAAAATGAACCTTGTCACAATTCTGTCACTCGTTTTTTATTTAGCATTGACATAAGATTGCTTTAAAATGTCTGCCGGATTATTGCAACCCAGTTTAATCGAAGACTGTCAAAATTTCTTTTAGTGGAAAATGGTGGTGACATTTGAGCCCGGTGAACAATTCTATGTTCATCAAGATTATAGTGGATGATTGAAGCAATCTTCTTTAGTGCTTACGTCCTGTGATATCAATCTTTTGCTGTGAGAATGACAACATAGCGCTTGATCCATTTCTGGCCGTCTCTGCCAATAGACGTTTTTTTCTCTAATCAGTGTAGCAAGATCACCCTCTCGCTGATAAAGATGTGAAAATGAAGTCTTTACAACTGATTTTGTACAATATATAAAAATAATTACTAAAGAATCGAGTACTTTTTACTTAACCTCTAATAGCAAAGTTACCTTCTACGTTCTTTCTTCATACCATTGCTATTTTAATACCTACTGCGAGAAGAAACTGATATTAAGTTAATACCGTACTCAATCTCTACAGTACAGGAATAAGTTTTAAAATTTAATATTTATGGTCGTGTGAAGAATTAAAATGGCGATGTTTCGATAGAATGATTTCAATGTTGTTTCTCTACCTGGAGTAATGTTTAAAAGTTTGTTTTGTCAAGGGCGATGGACAAAATCACAATTTTTAAGTCACTTTGTGGGATGCAGAGAATCGCCTTCAGAGCGGTTCGTAATTACATGTCGAAAAACTAAACCCAAGTCGTTCCAATGACAACCTAGCCCACGTCTAGTGGTATCCTCCCCCGCCCCCTGAGGAGAAAGGTGTCTTCTGGGAGGGGGGTACGGCTAAACGTAGGCCAACGTACGGCCAATCAGATCAAAGGCTCACATCATTAAAGAATGAGAACCTAAAGCGATAACAGGCTCACTGCTTGAAACGAAGTCACAGGTCACAAGCTCCTGTTGGATAATTCCGAATCGCGATCCTTGACCCGTGATCAGTGCTTCACCCGTTCACAGGTACAGGAGGGATCACTCGTTGGCTTAACATATGGACTTTCAGAGAATAAAGTGAATGAAACAAGATGCCAACTGGGGGTAGAGATTCTCTACCGGACCCGAAGTATCTCTAAAACTTCGGAAATTCGTCGGCCTCGATCGGAATTTCTAGGGCACGAAGACCTAGTTGGCTACGGTCAGCATTAGATTCCATCCACCAAAACCACCTCGGTCGAGAGGGACTGAGGTGGAATACTTAACAACTTGCAAATCATAACCGAAGATTCTCGGAAATCCACGCGGAGACATAGCCGAACACCCGAAGAACAAACAGAAACAATATGGCGGGAATTTTAAAGCGTGAACAATTTGCCTGATTGTAGAGATGCGGATAATTTTGGATACTTAAATTCTGATGATGAGGCGTATAAACTCGTTGCGGAATTCGAAACAGGATCGACGACGAAGTTTTCTTGCCTTAAGGCTGACAAAGGTTTCGGAAACACTGGTATGCCCATATATATTTGAAAGCGTTACATCGTGCTAGCTTGTATCACTCTCGTCCTCGCTCTACTGATCCTATCTTCCATCGCAATTTAACAAAAGATCACTCGAACAGCAGTCACAAAATACTCTAGGAAGATCCACGAGACATTAAAGGTGCAAAAAATTCCTTTTAATGGTGTGCCTTTCATAATTTGGGAAGGAAAGTGTTCGATTGTCAGCACGGCAAAGATAGAAAAGCTGGAGAGGAAAGGAAACGAAAAGACGCAGAAAAAGTAAATGAAATATTGCACTGTACATACACATATTTTTCTCATCCGCGACATTGGTGTTACACATCGATCACTGGGTCATATGACATTGATCTCAGAATACTTTTATGACAAACGCGATAACACTTCAATCTCGGCTAAATTGAAGATGGTTTAGAACTTACCAATTATAAAAACCTTTCACTGACGTTTGCTGCTGACAAAAGAGAAAATAAACGCAATTCTACGGTTTTTTATTTCTATCAAGCTGTCTTATGTCGGCTCCTTATCTTTCAATGCATCGCGCAATGACACTTCTGTTTCTTCACATTCCAAAAAATACATAACTTGAGAAATGCAATATCACTCATCTTACGCTGATATACTAATCTTTTACAGAAGGGTGGTCACAAAAGATTTCATGTTCAAGAAAGGAACATTTCTCGTTCAAGACACGCGGAAGTTTGACTTCAAAGTACAGACAAAAATGCGAGAAATTTTATTTTTTGCAGAGCTTAAGGTAGTTCCACTCATGTATTGACAGAACGAATTCGGTTTAATAAATCCGATAAGCGTTATCACTGTCCGAAATTCATGCTACATAGTCACCGGCTTAATGACTGGAACGAAAGGTGGTCTCGTTTTTGATTATTCAAGACACTTCGAGCTTCCTGATGGTTTTTCTCTGTGTCTGGGACGTATGTGTGGTCAAACAAAGCTAACACACTGCCAGCACCAAGTTGTCTCTTCATCCATATAACCGCCGTGAATCAATTTTAAAACTTGACAGAAAAGTTGAGTTGAAGCAGCGGGAAAAAGCTTATTTGTGCACTGCATCAGAGGCATTCAGTTTACTGTTATAAGGCATCCATTTTTTTCCTACAAATGTATGATTTTTCGTCTTTCAGATTCAAGAAGACAGCAAAAAGAGATGGGAGACTGCGTCTAGAAATTTGCGAAAAGCTTTACAAGGGATCGCTAAGTACGAAAGAAGGATTTACATTGAACTAACTCTCATTACAGACCATCAGAATCACTTTGTTGGCGAGGTAACTTAGTGTTCAACACGAATTAATGCAAAGGTCAATGAAAAAAAGTACGCGGCGGGCAGGCCGGTCAAAGTGTGACTTAAAAGTGCGTGTACATTTTTTGCCATGATTTCGTTTTCTTTGTTGTTGTTAAAGTACAATTTCAAACATTCACACATTACAAAAAAATGGCAAAGGAGTAAATAACGTATAGGTGTGTATTACTAGGGCGTTCCCACTTGAAATAGTGAGCATTTTCACAGTTCGAGTTTTTTATTTCTATAGGTCGCTGGAATATCTCAACCCCTTGAGACGGCATTTGAAAATCTTTGTGAAAGAGGTCTTGTTTCGAGATGATCAGCACAAGACACAAACCGACGATACTTCCCTAGGACATCTGACCTGCGCACGCACATGTATCGAGCTACGGTTAAAAACCGTATGTCAAGAATTGACCCGGCAAATGTCCACATAAAGACAGATAAGTGGAGAAAAGTTTACAACGCTGATTCCTTTTTCTTTTGTCCCTACTCAGAACAAGTAAACACGCCTATGGAGGTTCCAGTCTGGTCTGAAAATGAAAAAGAAGAAGGTGATCACTGCAAATTGAAGCATTAGGGTTCTTATTTATAGCGTATTGTTTATGGTATATCTGTGATCTTTGCCCCGCCTTGACGAGACATCCCTTGATTTTACCACACCGCTTTCTTTTGTTGTTGTTGTTATAGATGAGTTGGATGAGGAAGTACGTCTCACTCAAGAGGGGGAAGAACAAGAGTGGGCAATCAACTCAAAGAGGAAATGGCAATGCCAAAAATGTAAAGATCACAGAATATTAAAACTTCAAAACAGTTTGGTTTAAATATCAAGAGATTAATGTTACGAGTAGCAGCCAGTTATTGTTAGAGTTTTACCAAGTCCATTACACTATTAAATTCAGAGTTACTTTGTTTTGAGAGAAGGAAATTGAGGAGCTGTAATATACATCATGGCAGGACCACATTGTAAAATTTGTTTATAGAGACTTTTGGAGGAGAGGGGGAAGACTTGTGACAAGCTGGCTGACATATACATGAACTTTACCAAATGGGTTAAGTGCTCAGTATTTCAATCAGCTATGGCTCAAATTAAACTTTGCTTTAGCTTCAAGTTTAATCCTTTGTGTTTGCCTTTCTCTGTGTTTATTTTTCAAGTTATGTTACACAAAAGAACACAAAAGTAATAATTAATGCTTTTGAATATTAGGAGCCTGGCATAAGCAAGAAATCAAAGTTAATTTGGGTAATAAAGTTAATTTGATCTTCCAATGTTCTTTAATTTTAACCACTTATAAAATTTGCCATTTAAATTTATCCCCTCCATTGTTTTGGATGTTGTATGCAAAAAAACAAAAACAAACAATCAAACAAAAAACATTCAGCAACAACTGTCCTATATTGTGGTAAATAATTTATCACAAAATACATGGTACATTATGATTTGATTTACCAAAGTGGCAAAGGCCTTTCACTGTCTATCCATAAATTAAAAGGGGAAATAATTTGTAAAATGTAAGCTATTCTACATCTTGAGTGTATACTTAATCATCCATGTGAAATAGGTTACTTGAAATCAATGCGAAAGATTTGTAAGATATTCAGACCCTTGATATCAATTACTGATGTGCTGAATTGTAGTATTTAAAGGTAATGATTTTAGAGGAAGTAGAGGAAGAAACTTCTGGATATGGAACTTTGTTGCAAACATCTGTTAAATCAGTTAAAAACTCTCTCTTATCATATTTCAAGAGTACATGATTGCCACAACAAAACCTTTTATATTCTACATTGTACACCATGTGATGATTATGGTTTCAATAATAAAAGCTGCTGACTTAAGAACTTTGCAAAAAATATCTATGTACAAAGAAATAAATTGTGGTTATTTACTCCAGTAGCAGGTCAAACCATTCCTCTCTAATGGAAGTAACAGAAATTGTCAGGGTGGTTTTGGTGGATGGAGAGAGAAACATCCACAAAAACCACTTTAATCTAATTTCGTGTCTTATGATTTCATTACGAACGTTTGGTCAGCAATTGTGCATTCTAATAAATAATTAGCCAGAACGTAAACTGCTAATGTTTTGTGGAATATAATTCTTATTCTTCCTTGAAGGTCTAACATTGCATGGCCATAGATAAAATTCAAAAAGTACTGTTGTTGGTTTTGATCACTGTTTTGGTGGATGTCCACGCCTGACATCCACCAAAACTACCAAATACCTTGGCACCTTTTAAATATCGGAAGTATCTGCCTAAAATTGCGCGAAACGTTTTATAATACTACCATCAAACAATAAATTAGTATGTGAAGGTGTAGTCTGATAGTCCGGGTGAGTGTCCGGTGACTACACCTTCACATGTTACCCCCGGGTTCAAGCCATTTACTACAATAAAGTAGTACTTACCATTTCTCGGTGTAAAGTTTTGACGCAATTTTCCAAACAAGTATTCCACTGAAGTCATCGGGATGAATCGGCATGTTTTCCTACCTTCATAACTATAAATAAGTATAATACGTCATGAGGAGTCCATCATTCCATCTCAGTCCCTCTCGACCGAGGTGGTTTTGGTGGATGGAATCTCATGCTGAACGTCGGCTACTTGCAAGCAATATGGCGGACAACGTTCTACCTTGTTGGCCAGTGATACTGAACAAATCACTCGAAAACAGCGACATTCACCGACTTCTGATGCAGTTTCATAAAGTTCGGGGTAATCATAAATCAGAGTGAACATAGCTTGTTGATTTTATATTCCAAATAGACACCCACTGTAAGTTATACATCGAAACTCTCATCTTAGTTACAGACACAACGGGCCAAGGAGTGATAATTTTTCCACTCTCTTCTGTCGCCTTCATGATAATGCCTGTGAATCAGATACTGAAGGAGGACCAGGGAAAGCATTCACTTAATGAAGATACCGTAGAAAGGTATAAACAAACGTTTTGAAAGTTTATGTTACCTTTATTAATTGAACTACAAATCTGCAACACCTCAACGCTAGCTTACTGAATCCGATTACAATTTCAATGAGTCACCCCCTAATAACGTTACTATATTTTTTTCCTCAGGATACACAGACTAAATCAGTTACATCGCAGAGCTTATGTTATTCTTGTAGCTGCTTTCAAAGGGCCTGAACAAATAAAAGCTTGGACAACCTTGCAAAGCAGGTGGAAGTTTACGAAGTAGACACAATTCAAATCATTCGTTAGGGTCAAAACATTCTTAGCCTGCGTTGAATAAAACAATTTTAAGCCAAAAGTTGTAACAAACGACACCTACAAGCATACTCGGAAGAGCACTTCAAAAGATATTCTCATAAAACCAAATACCTAAGGAAAAGAAAAATGTGAACTGTGACGTTATTTTCGTGTTCGCACTCCCAAGTTTGCTTCACTGAAGGTTAGACCAGCGAAGAAAATTATATATATTTAACAACTATTCACCAGAGGGGAGATGGCTTATGGTGAATATCAACAATTAAAGCCATGAAGTGGCTAGATAGGGAACCATCCACTGCTAAACACCAACATTGAGGTGAACGGTTGTTTTAGTATATACTAAAACAGTATAGCACAAAAAGACAAATTTCATTCTTTTATACTTACAACAATTACAATATTTTCGGGTGCAAATCCTACATACGTTGTGAATGGTATGTTGCCCAAAGGTAAATAGTAAAGGATAGTTAGAGATGGAGAAGCCAATCAGAGTACACCTTCAGTGCTATCCACTGTTTTAGCATTTTCCATCAAAATTAAATATCCAATTTCTGATTTTAAACAGCCAAATTTATGGTACTAAAAACCTACCATAAAAAGGTGCAAATCCTACATTTATTTGGTGAGTTTTGGGTATACAAAGCCTAACATCAAGAAATATTTTCCTGCACATCAAAAGTTTAGATAATTCCTTATCATGTCAAGACTTTATACAATTCGCTGTCACTTTTAATTACTAGGTTCATAGGAACAAGTTCAAGGTTTATTCCTGCCCACAGTGCTAAAGAATGCTTTGACTGCATGATAGCCATTGCTAAGGTGTGTAAAGATAAGCTTCATAATCAAAAATTTCTTTTTTTAAATAGATGAAGCAAATTGTGACTACCTGTCATTTAGGTATACATGTACTACATGTAGCTTCATTCTCTCTTTAGTGCTCTTGATCACATATGGTCATTAGGGTTCGTACGCATCTTGAAAACCCTTGAAAACCCTTGAATTTCAGGAGGCCGATTTCAAGGCCTTGAAAGTACTTGAATTTCGTTTTGGGTTCTTGAAAGTCCTTGGTTTTTTTATTGAACAACATCGAAAAATATCTGCTTTTGTTTTGCACCATCGGTAAACCCAAAACATAGATGTTAACAGAAACATTTTTCTTGGTTTTGAGGTAAAATTGTCATTACAAAAAGTCCTTGAAATTTCTTAGTAGGTTCCTGGAAAGTCCTTGAAAAGTCCTTGAAGCTTTGGCCTGAAAAAGTGTACGAACCTTGGGTCATAATCAGCAACCATCACTAGTTTATATTCACTATTGATGGATGAGTCAGTCGATGGTTATTTGGTAGAGAGCTGTTAGGTAGCCCATTTGCTGCCTACCCAACTGAGAAGTCCTGTCTCAACCTGAGTAGACCTACTGTTTTTTCAGAATTCTAACTTGTTTCAAGTATTTGTATCCAGGTTACTAGTAAGCCCATGGCAAGAGTGATTCAAGAAAGAATGAAAAGGCTACAAGAGTCAACAATTAGTGACAACATTGTTCTAAGTGCCCTTGCTACTATAGGACTAAGCGGCCATGGTATCCTTTGATAAAAGGCTTCTCTCCTTACCAGCATCTGAGGCAAGAACTTCTTCCATACATTATGTCTCCCTCTATACTTTTTTATGCAAGGAGAACTTGAATAAATGAATGAATGAACTTTAATAATTACTCCTGTACAGGCTTTTCAGCAACTATTTACAATGGGTAGACAATTTTACAATCACAAATGAACAACTTAAAATAGGGTAATAACAATGAAAAATATATAGATATATATATAATATTATATATATATATATATATATGTCCAATGGGTATCATACGAAGACTATTAATGTGCCCCTCTTAGGGAGTCCTTCAAAGAATGTTTCAGTGACCTTACTGAAGGCAAATTCACTAGGTCACCACTCAGGGAATTTAATAGTGAAACTGCTCTATAGGCAAAGGTTCGTTGACCGTTTGTGGACTTATAAAAAGGGATCTGAAGTTTGTTGCTATGCCGCGTGGCTCGATCATGTATGGTGGTGCGTTTTTGAGTAAGCATTTGTGATAAACAGAGTGGGTTATTTTAAGTCTTGTTTTGTGTAAAGTTTCCTTAATTACACATCTTAAGAATGCTTGGTGCTACAGGATGGTTGCAAGAATGTAGCCAAGGTGTCACAGGCTACCAAGGAAGAGTTACTAGACTGTAGTTTGGACCAACACACTGCTCAGAAAATTATCAACTTCTTTGAAAAAGATAGCATACAGATTTAATTTTTAATGACGCCAGGGTGTCACAGGCAACCAAGGAAGAGTTACTAGACTGTAGTTTGGACCGACATGCTGCTCAGAAAATGATCAACTTCTTTGAAAAAGATAGCATACAGATTTAACTTTTAATGAGGCCAGGGTGTCATAGGCTACCAAGGAAGAGTTACTAGACTGTAGTTTGGACCAACACACTGCTCAGAAAATGATCAACTTCTTTGAAAAAGATAGCATACAGATTTAATTTTTAATGAGTGACTTGGAGTCTTTATTGCATTTCCTCGATTCAGGTATAAACTCATTAAAAACACTTTCATACAAAATTAACTTATAGAAAATTTTTGTCTGTTAAATAACGACTTTCCCATTATTTTGGTAACATCACAATGAAATGATAAATTGTTACCAAATACATCAGTTAAGAAATCAGGACAGTTCCCACTTTTAACAAATGGTAACAACATTAAAATAACTTTTCATTCAACCAAACACTGTGGATGGCTGAAGTTGAACACAAGTACAATTCAAAGAAGTCACACAAACTGAATTATTCTTTAGCTCAATTCAGCTCCAAAGTAGGAGACAGTGATACGGCCTGATTATCACAAGTCCACAACAGATAAGAAATATATTCTAGTGTCAGTACATAATGCCTAACTGTAACTGTATACTAAGTGCCTGCTGCAATCATATTACAAAATGACATCTTCCCGTAGATACCCCAATACAACCATATGTTGACTATGGTTTTATCACCATGATAGCCCCTTTCCACCCCAAGGGCTATTATTATTTTTTCTTAATGCCTGCTAAACATTCTTAACACTTTTTACTCAGTGTATTTGGTTTATAACTAAGCAATATCTGACAAATGATGTATTTCCTTCTTCTCACCACTTCAGTGTTTGATAATGTAAAGATATTGAAGGAAGAATTTACTTATTGCTAACATCTGGGAGTGAAAGAGTTTAGTATGAAATGTGTGAGAGCTATTTCATGGTATCAGTTGTATTTCAAGTTTTCACTTGCTTCTTTTTCTATGGTTATCTGTCCACAATATGTCCAAGTGCATCTCCTTTACTTGAGTAAACTCTTAACCCTGTACACTCAATATGCATACCTTCTTATAGGAAATTAACATGCACTTTATTAACAATGCATTAATTTAATATATTGTAAGAAATAGACAACTTTTTTGAGAGACATGTTTCGGCATGCATATGCCATCTTCAATCAATGAGTAACAGAACGTGAGTAATTATATAACAGACAAGTAGATAAATAAAATATTTACAGTATGATGTAATACAAAAGCGGGTACTAATTACGTGACACCAAACATCAAAGGTGTGTACTAAAACGCTAGAAAAGTGTTATAATGCAGTAATTGTTAAGTTCAGGTTTGATCTTATTTATATGAAAGCTTCTTTGAGTTTTAAATCAATTGAGTTGTTAGCAGAATCCAGAATACTAAAGCAAGAAAGGGAGTATTTGTCAAGTTCTTACAAGAAGGAGATGTTGCATAAATAGCATTTATCGCTATTGCATAAATAGCGCTCTCTACTGCGAGGATCTATAACCGCAGTTCAAAATATATGAACTTTCATATATTCATTGTATCTGATTTATCATCACGGGTTTATTACGAATCAACTGAATGGCCTGCTTCCAGTTGGCTTGTAGAGCACTGCACTAGTATCGCAGAGGTCAGTGGTTCGAATCCCGTACAGGCCTGATTTTTTTCAGGTCTGATTTTCGCTATTGCATAAATAGCGCTCTCTACTGCGAGGATCGTGCATCATACGTAAGATGTGTTGAAATGCTTAAAAATATGCGAGTTTTTCTCGCTTTCTGTGTGCCCCTTTATCCTAGTAGAGAAGTGGCGACCTACCATGGATTTTAGAGCATCAGGAGTACGATCTTTAACACAAAACATGTTTTTAATTTTAAAAGAAGTGAAAACTAGTTGATATTTAGGTCCGATTTACAAAAGCGCTGAGCGAGTTGTAGGAGTTTGAGGTTTGCTATTTTAGAATAATAGCCGACAAAAGGGAATTTAAAGTAACGTGTGTTATTGTCATCAATGTTCCGGCTATTTTGAGAGGAGGACCCGTCAAGATACCGCTTGAAAGTTCTTTCAATAATATGCGAAGGAAAAGAATTACGTTTTAAAGTGTCGGAAAGTTTCTTAAGATCGTTTTGAAGGCCGGAAGAGGTGTTGTTAACATATCTTAATTAATGTCGATGTAAATTTAATGCACGCTATTTTACAACACTGTTATTTTAAAGCACCTTTATTTCCTAAAAGCTAACTATTGTAAATGCTTCTTTTTCTCCATGAGACATGTGTATGTTGAGATTTTGTAAGTGCTGCAAGTTTGTGTTACTGCAACAAACTGCAGTTGGGTTTCTGTCAATCAAAGGAGTGAGCAGCTCTTGGTGATTTCACGGAGGCTTTGAAAGATCTTTTGAATCATTAGGGTCAAGTTAAGCTTCAAAACTAAATTTTAACTAAAACTTAGAAATATCTGTGGAGTTTTCTTGGAAGGTTTTTTTGACAGGCCAAAACTCAGTTTGGTGTTCAAAAAATGTAAAGTATGAGTTTGCAGAATTTTGAAAATCGCAGTAGATAAAGCAAGATGCTTCTCAAAAAATTTGTGTTAATTTAATGCATGTAAACCTAATTTTTGAAAAATTCGCATGAATTTAGTGTAACGTAAATTTTCTTCATGTTGTCAACATCCATTGTTAATTTCCTATGATAAAGTATTCTCCATACTGTTCTCTAGACACTGCCATGGTACTGAGAGCAGTGGTTCTAGGGAAGGGGCATGCCCCCCTTATTTTAGGTAAAAAAAAATTGCAGGAAGAAAAGATGGCACACACACACACACACCCCTCCCCCTCCCTCAAGGTCTGGATCTGTCACTGACGAACAAAGAGAATTTGTTTAACAATCATAAGCTTTTTCATTTGAAAATAATTTCCTTCATCCTCCTGATTTTAATGTTTAATTCAGAAGTGTTACTGTAAGGAGAAATAAGATGCCAATCACTGTTCAATCTTGTTCTCAGGGTCTCTCATCTTCCTGCCCCCTGAAAGATGAGAGACCCTGGGAATGAGGGCGGTCATTATTTGGAATTGAAAGGTAAAGAAAACATGCGAAGTATGTTATGATCAGTACCCAATAAATTAATTAAATAAATACAAAATTACTTTTATACCTAACTACATCAAGTTATGTGACAGAACTCTGGACAAGCAAAATGAATGTTTTTTTTTTTAAATATATAATAAAGGTACTAAGGGTGACTGAATTATGAATGAATGAATTTGATCACCAACTTCAATTGATGTGTTTGTGTTGCCTTGAGTGTTCTTCCGAACGAGTTTGGGGTTCAAAACAAAACAATTCTTAATTTAATGAAACAACAAGCTACACCAGTACGACAAATCAACAGGGTGGTCTCTTTGACCCCATGATCAGACTAGTTCCCAGTTCTTCTAAACATTAAGAGCATTAATAAAATTAATTTCTAAAATTGGAAAAAACTTTAAATATAATTTAATATTTTATGAAATGGTCATTCACCATCACAGTACCAGTACTTGCCTGACTGAGTTAATAAATGTGATGGTACCAAAAACTTAGCCCTGTTTTTTTGGTTGTAGTTGTTTTTGTTCATATTCAGTAGCAGAGAAGAAATTCTTTGGAGGTGAACTTTGCACTCTAACATTTCGTGATTCCCCTTTCTTGACTGTACAACAGAATTTCAAAATTGAGAAGTCATCCCTCAATGAACAACAAACTTGCACACCATGGCTTTGCCATAAGTTATTGTGAGTTGGAGTAGGCTTGTGATCATTATCTTTGCTGTGAACTCTGCTAGAAATAAAGAGGAAATAAAACCTGTTAAGTCTAATTGAACTCTATTACAAAAAATGTACATAGTAAGGAATTGTACATGTCCTTTCCCCTGTATATCCCCACACTTCTGATTGGTCAAGTAAAGTAAAACAACACTCTTAATTGTTTGATCCTAAGAGTGACTAGCATCTAATTTCTCCTTACAATATCACACCAGAATCACACATCAAGGTCATGGGAATGAAGAAAACAATCACCAACTAAAGATGCTTGTGATTGTTAAACAAATTCTCCTTGTCAGCACCTTAGGAAATGTACAGAGAACAGTATGGAGAATATGCATACTAGCTGATCTTAATGTGTAGAGAGTTAGGAGTTTGCACCTCAGGAAATGAATAAAGAACAGTGTAGGGAATATGCATACTAATGTAAGGGTGTAAAAGCTTAACTAATCACATACCAGTACCAAACTAAAATTAGCCCTATCTTGGTTACCCTGCATTCTCTCATCCTTTTGGCAGTTTGCTCGTTTTCACCTAAAAGGTAGACCAATCATATACCAAACTAAAACCAGCCCTATCTTGGTTACCCTGTGTTCTCCCATCCTTTTGGCAGTTCACTCGTTTTCACTTTAAGTTCTTATTGGCTATTTGTGATCATTTTCTTTATTTTAATTAGATTTAGTAATTGTTCTAGAGTTGGTTTTCTTTCTGTGTGTTTCTATTTGTTAATCTCTGACTTACCTTTCTTTGTCTAAAGTAATAGAAGACAATGTTCACAATGAATGGCCACAGGACAAGGAACATCAAAGGCTTTGATGGAATGTAAGATTTCCACCATGGCTGCTCAGATCTAGCAACTAAATCCTGACCGAGGAATAAACACAGATTAATAATTTAATAGTTATAAAAATTAAACAATACAATGGACCTTTAGTAGTACTACTAAATTGACAATACAAGGGTCACAATGATAAGAAACAAAAATTCCTTCCCTTTGTTTCTGCCATATTTTGTCAACTGAAAGTATATTCTTGACAATTTATTGATGCACAGGAAAGAATCACGTGGGAATAACATTCTGAGCTTTTTCAATGCATTACTGATATCCTTAAACCCTATACAATAGCTGATAGTTATAAATGAATTTTGAGCTAAAATCTTCATAAACTTGTTTGATTTCCTTTCATAGGTTTAAGTCTAACATTGAAATTATTTGAAATTTATTTTCATTGAAACTTTACAGGATCCAACAAAATTTCAAGGATCATGGCTTCAGTTAAGTCTTCCCCCTTCACACCTTGTTACATCAGTAGGCACATTCTCCACATTTTTCTCCATACATCTCCTAGGTTACTGAACAGGAAAATTTGTTCAACAGTCAAGAGTTGCTTTTATTAGTTGGTGATCATTTCCTCTATTCTCGTGACCTTCCTATTTGATTCTGGGTTGATTTTGTTGGGAAAAATTAGATAACAGTCAGTCTTAGGGAGTGAGGGATTAAGACATCCTAGGACATATAAGTATTAATTGAGGCTTTTATAAGGCAGAAAGCAAAATAATAATAACATAAAACTGATTTTATCGAATGTAAAAACCAACCTGTCTAGACAAGACTGCTTCCTCCATGGTGTTAAGTCTCCTCAGCACACTTTTCATGTCCTGATGAAGCCTTTCAAGAGCTTGTAGGATCCTTTCGTTGATTTCATCCCTGTCACCTGCCGAGTCATAGTCTGGGCCACTTGTATGATCACTTGTCAATTCATCCTCACTGTCACTGTCACTCCTTCGTCTGTGCCGCCTTGATGGATGACTTACTCCACTCCCAGAGCTGGAACCTTGTGGATTCATAAACAAGTAGAGTTGAATTATAATAAATTATTTAATGTGTTTATATAAGAAGAAAGCAAATATATTGTCAAAAGCACAGTCAATAAACTCCCAGTAACTCAAAACCTACATCCAGCACTCTACAGAAGCCCTAGAGGCCAGGGTTTTCACCTGTGACTTGTTTCTCGAGTGCAAGGAAAAAAAAACAGTGAAATATCCGTCTTGATATAAAATAAACTTTGTTTTAATTTGTAATTTTTGTTTTCCTTTGAGTCATTTTTATGTTTGTCCCATATAGCTCACACTCCCAACGACTCACACCTTGTTTTATTTTCCCTGAAAATTTCAAATCATCAAAAGTCAACTAAGGTAATTATAACAAGTAACAGCAAGTTGAACTTACCAGTACACAATAATGCTGGGTGGAAAAACAGGTCACTTCCACCTTTAAACCCTAGAATCATAGAATCACCATTACCTTCCTTGGTTCTGGTTCCTTGTGACTGCCTTGTCCGCCCTCCATGACCACGCCCAGATGGCTGTTGGGAAGCATCACCTCCGCCGCATTCTCTCACAGAATAATGTGACTTAAGGATTCCTGATGGATTTTTGGGTGCTTGATCAAAAGGTTGAAATGACTCATACTCTTGTCCAACTGCACTGGTTTGACCAAGTCCATTCTCCAGAACAGGAGAGACTTCAGAAACGCATTCCTCAGCAGTGACTGAGGGCTCAACCCGAGACGAGTCTGAATTAACCACAGTAGCTGTACTGGATTCAGTATCATCCATGGCAAAAGTCACATGTTTAGCAAATGGTGTACTTGTTAAAAGCTCCAAATCTCCAAATCTCAAAGCTCCACTCTCTAAATCTGAATTTTCAGATTCTGACATTGTCGAACTTGTGGCATGTTCAGGGGACCCATTGGGACTCTTACTCTTTGTCAAATCAACCCTTTTGAATGCATCATCAAGATCTGGCAGTTCGCTTTCCACATGATTTCCATTTTGTAATTCTTGTAGATGCTCAGGATCTAAGGAGTCGCAAAATTCATCCTCTTCACTTTCATCACTGGTCAGAACAACTCCACTCTTTCCTTTTGGTCTTGTTGGCTCAGTATCACTTGGTCTCAAAGGTGGAACTGCAATATTATAATTGCACACTTGATATCAGGATGTTGTATAAATAAAAGAGAAAGAACCAGCATATACTAAGCATGTATCTGGATCTGACATCTTTCATGCATGGGTTGTAGTTCACCACAAAGTAGGGTAAAGTCTGTTATAAAAGAGCCAAGTGGACCATCAGGCTAGTGCTTAACTCCAGTTTCTGTAGCATGAAGCGACTAAGGGTATTTCTACCCCCCCCGGATGGGATGCTAGTCTATCGCAGGTTTACCCCCCAGTATTAAATTCGCTGGTACCCATTTAAACACCTGGGTGAAGAGAGGCACTGTGAGAGTAAAGTGTCTTTCCTAAGAACACAACACAATATCCCCGGCTAGGGCTCAATTAAACCCAAGACGCTTGATCCAGAGTCGCGCGCACTAACCATGAGGCCACTGCATCTCCCTTACAACAAAGTTCAGTTCAAAATTATACCATTGAAACTGGTTTGATTCCTAGTTCTGTGGTTAGAGAACAGATAATAAACTGATTTTTCTTTTACTGATATTAAACAACTAATGGACGAGGTCGAACTTTAAGTCAAAATGCATATTTATCCACTAAATGTTAACCTGAATATCGTAGATACGCTCTGGCTCAATTATGTCACAAAGAACCATTATTTTCCTTTTAATAAAGCTGTAAAGCTGCTCAGAGAAAACATCTTTCACACATTCACAGGTACGTACCTTCAAACATTCCATTTTGAATTCCACTATCATTATCATCATTTTCATCTTCTTCATCACATTCCTTTAATTCATCCGAAGATATAATAAGCACCGGATTCACTGCTTTTGAAAACTGCAGTCTCCGCTTTAAATCCATGCTTGCTTTCTTACTGATTTCTAAACTATCCCTGTGAGGAAATTGCGATTCCATATCCATGCTATCTTTGTGAGGGAATCCATTTACCCCACAAGGAAACTCTTCACATGTCCCATTTACCTTGTGTGTATTGCCATAACCATTCAGAACATTTTTATCCTGCAGCGTATGATGTGAATTTGATTTTAATTTTCCTTTTGCTTTGATCTTTTCTGGAACATTTTCTTTCTCAAAGATTTTAAGAATTGCTGGAGGTTTCTCCTCTTGGCCTTCATACACTGCTTGGTAAAAAGTCTTCAGCACTTCACTAAAATCTGCTGCCTCTTCACTTTCTGGTAAGTTTTCCATTACCTAAGAAAACATGTAACAAAACAAGTATTTCATTATACATTTGGGAATACATCATCAGCCAAGGGTAATAAGCCATGTTAAACAGGTAACTATTGATAACTACTGATAAATATATATATATATTATTAACCAAGCGCGAGGGCCGTACTAGGAGAATATCGGCTTGAGGTCTTGACAGTACGGATCACGTGCAGCGAGGTCCGTACAAAAAAGACCAAGGGCCGATATTCTTCCAGTACGGTCCCGAGCAAGCTAGGTTAATAAGAGATTTATTATATGAGTGAAGTTCAAAGGGACACAAGTGCGGTATCATTCGGGACCATTCGGGACAGTGCCCGGTCCAATACTGAGAGAATATTGACCGGCAATAGAGCATTTTGATTGGTTGATTTTAGTTGTTGGCCCTCTGACTGCCCGAGTCATGTAATAAATTGTAATCTCACAGGCAAGGCTAACCCTGGAAAGGACTCTTATCAGAAATAGCCACAGATCAGGCTATCAATATTTTGTACCACTGCATTCAAACATTTACTGATACAGACACAAGAGACAGTTCTTTAGTGACTACAATGAATAAAAGCCAAGTATCATGGGGAACTTTTCCCTGGTGAGGAGCAAAGAACCTGTTTGAAAACCATTATTACCTGTTTTAGTTCACAGACATAGGATTCCATAGCCTCTTGCTTTGACATCTTACCCAAGCCATGCCATGCCTCCCTGTAAAAGAGAGTCAAAGTACAAATCTGTTTGGAGAGTTCATCATTTTTATCACTTGAGTATTCACCAATGGAATGAAATCTTTCAAATCTTGGAAACAAATGAGAAATTCTTGTGCATAATTATCATTCTGATTTTACTCAAAAACACTTTTGTTATTTTGCCTTGAGTGGTGGCAGACTGAAGTAAGTGATTGGTTTAAGTATTCTACCACCTTGAAATCACACATCAACTTGTATCATTGGCATGCTCTGATTGGCTAATAGGTATGTTTAAATGAAGGCATTTTAAATTAACATTACATTGCAATCTGATTAAATCTTCAGGACTATTTCATTACTAATTCATACTTACTTATCATCTTTTTTATAATTTACAAAAATTATTTTAAGGAGGCTCGAAATGGTTTTCCACAATTAACAGCAAGACTGCCAATCAGTAAAAGATATCAGGACTGTCAAACTTATCATCAGGATAATGACTTGACATATGCATAACACTATGTTAGGGCAATCTTTTAAGGAGTTCGTCAGGCATTATCTGTTGCCATGGCAACAGTACAGTAGTGCTAAAAGACCCTCTAAAACTCAGTTTTTGAAAGATATCTCAAAAACCAAGTCGGTGACCTAGTTTTTTTGTTAATTTTCTAAAACATCATCACATTCTCTACATGTATACGTGATATTAAAAAAAACTATCTAGTAGAACTTGAATTATTTAGGAAAATGCTGTTTTAAAATGTAGAAAAATTTCCACAAGATAAATTTTTTTAAAATTTTCTTCAGGAACACGTAATGATGAAATTAATTTGTACACAAAAAATCAGGGTAGGTCACCAAACTAATTTTCGAGATGTTAGTTCATCAACTTAGCAAGCTTTATTTCTGGTTTTTGCAATTTTAGCTCACACTTTTATATCGGTCACACATTTTAAACGATACTGCTGACTCAAGGGCTCACTTTCGCGAAGACGAGTCCGTGTCCGCGTGATTAATTGACGGATGCCCTCAGCGCGTTAAAAATCATTCATCCTGAAGATGGATTTACATTGTTTTGTGATTTTACACATTCCTGAAAAGTGAGTCATCATTTGAGACCCAGACTGCTTACCGTTACGACAGTTGGAAATGAACTCCGGAGAGAAACTCCGTAGAGAGTTCTCTAGAGGAACTGAATTCGATATATGATGACAAGTTGATTTGGCAGATGCTGCCTACGCCAGTACTCCATTGAGGGTGTTAAATGTTGAGTTTCTCGTACAGAGATTGTAGTGTAACATGAGACAAACCAGCATCTGCCAGCTTCTGGACCATGTTTGCGAAAGATGAAGCTTTCCATCGAACGTCTGGATGGTATCTTATCGCTGTTCCGAGCTGAGAAGATGGCTTGATTGAAGGCCTCATTTGACGATGCACATTTACCATGATTGACCGATATAATTGTTCATGTGCAATTTGAAGTGGAAGAGTGAAAACAATTTGGAGTGAAAAGAATTTGCTTTGACGTCTTCCAGATTGTCACGAGCCTCAAACCCAGCGGAAATTAGGGTTTCATATACATCAGCAATTTGTTGGTCGTCACAGATTTCGCGAATTTCTATAATTTTTGAGGTACTAGAGGTATGAACAAGCCTTGGCTTAAATTTTCTTTTTTTCTCTTTGCCACTGTCATAACCATGAACTTTCATTATTCCGTTTAATTGAAAAACAAAACAAATTTTGCAGTCCTTTCTTAACAAATAGGAGTTTGCATTTTCGAAGTTGTAATTTGCAGTTTATCAAGGGAAATATCAACAATCTTTCTCACAAGTTAAAGATGAATATTTTATTTTAATTTTACCATCTGTGGTTGAATTAGAATTAAAGTCTCACCCACATTTTTACGATTTCTTGTTTACTGAAAATTATGTTTATTTTTATGGCAACATTTACACTTCTCCATTTCCATTAATAAAACTGTCAATGTTTACAATCCTGGATCCAACAATGATTTCATTTTCCTTTTCATCTTCCAGTGACTTGTTTAGGAAAGTTTTCGGTCATTTCATTTTATTGGGAATCAAATTCAATGCGAAACAAATCGTGGCACTCAGAGGTATCCACTTAAATTTTTCGCGGAACAAGTAAGATCTACCGAGTACCGAATGCACTTGACGCGACTTTATTGATGGGGTGTCGACTTCACCATCCTCCTTTCGCTCATTAAATAAAATTTTTTTGACCACTTTCGGCAAGAATCCTGCCATCCAAACATTTTCCTACCTGCTTTCAAGAAGTAAACTTTCCATTTTTGTTTCTTAAACAACCACTTCTGCTGGAAACAATAGAGGTGCCGGAAATTTTGAAATGCTCATGGCAGCCATGTTTGTTTACAACTCGCCCAAGGATCTGATCGCGCGCGCTATTGCTTATTTCTCTCGCGAGTAATTAGCCTGCGTGTATCTTGGAATCCATTCTCCGTGCAGTCAAAAAAAACCCTTTTGAGCCTCCTTAACTATAGATATAATTCCTGTTACAGTAACAGTAGAAACCCACAAGCTAGTGCTGGGTTCACTCAAGCCCCCCAGTAACACAATGAATAACATGAAAGCATATCAAAAATAACTAAATTAACACTGCATCACAATTTGTTTAAATCTACATGCATAATTATATATCACAACATAGTTTTACTTAACAAATATAATTACAGTAAAATTGATTTATCTATCCCTTCAGAAAAGATTAAAAAAAAAACAGGAACAAAATTCAATATATAGTTGGGAACAAAGAGTTCTTCCTGCCAGACAAGCAAAAGCCCTGTTCCAGCCTCATTGCTTGCAATTATGCTGGATTTCAGAACGTTTGTTTTTCCTGCCTCCCCCCCCCCCCCACCCCCATAACACTCAAGAATGACCAGCACTGCTATAGGTGTGAAATTACCATTTTGCTTTGTTCACAAATTCCCAAATTCCAGGCTTTGATTCAAAACATTGTCCCTCCTTAGCTTGCTTGTAAAGTGCATAAAACTAAAAGTGAAAAATAAATAAATAAATATAAATAAATTAACAAATAAACAAGATCAGTTCGTAGTCAAAATCTGTCATGTGCAATCTTGTAGAAATCATTATTGTCGACAAGGAAACACCTTTTAGCCTTAAAGTGGACAGTGAGTGATAAGATCAATGAACGTACATAAAAGATGTACGTTTACTTCTAAAACTAACGAATTTATTCTGCTTCACACGTACTTGCCGCCATTCATTTTGCAGAAAAATCGTCGATTAAGTCGTAAAATTAAAGAAGTACGCAATATTTTCACCATTTAAAGTCATCAGCTCCAAACTCAACACCAAATGTGAATAAATTACGAAATCTTTCGAAGACTTCAGACGTATGTTAGGACGTGCTACCTTGAAACAAACACCTTATCCATGAATTAACATTTTCTCATAGAATAGCCATAAACATATTTTTCGACGATCAGTTGCTTCATGATCATGACCAGGAGTTTTAGCTACGAAAGGCTATCAATATATTTCATCATCACAAAAAAAACCCAGCTTTGTTCGATCTACACGCCAAAAAGAAGTCGCAAATGGACTTTAGTCCCCCTTCACTAATAATGTATATTGTACCTTCAACATCGTTTCGTAAGATGGCTTGTAAGAACCTGTAATATAAAACAGAACATGGACGTTATGGAGAAAAAAACAGTTTTTGTAGTGAACGACTCGTCCTCTTTCAGAAAATTTTTCTAGAAAGCCTGTTGATACCTTTTTTTGGCATTGATCGCACCACATTTACTGCCGCGTCGAATCTTGTTTCGACACAGTCCGCCATGTTTACGGTCAGGGAAAGTGTCACGTGACGTGGTAACAAGTGACCTCATGAAGACGTGAAAATTACTTCTTTAGTGAGACAAGTTAAATTTCTTACAAGCTAATGATTTTTCAACTCACTTCTGTTGATCTAAGAAGAAAGTGGGTGGACAACAACGTTTGTGAATTTATGAAGAAGCTGTTTAGAAAGGAAAGGGCAAATTTCTGAACGCTTGAATTAAAAATGGATAATACATGCTTGAGACATACTCAACCGCCCTACGGTTAGCTCAATGTATAGAGCGCTGGACTGTTGGGCGGGAGGTCGAGGGCTCGAGCCCCGGCTGGACCAACACTCAGGGTCTTAAAATAATTGAGAAAAGGAGCAAATGCTGCCTTTCTATAACATCAAGAAATTGTTAGATATTCTAGTCTTCTCGGATAGGGACGAATAAGTGGAGGTCCCGTCTCCTGCAGGGTTGGGGTAGGAGACGTTAATTTCCCACACACGAGATTACTGTATGATGGATGTCCTCCCCTGGGGCGGGATGGGTGGGTTTATTGGGCCCGCAGTAATTGGCGAAAGCTGTTGCGGTGTCCCTGCCGGTTGGCGAAAGCTATTTAACTAACTACTTGAGTTTTTTCGTTTGGTTTGTTTAGATTTTTTTTATTTCGATCGGAAAAGTAATTGTGCATGAAGGGTGTAATTAGTGTTAGCGTTAGATTTAGCGCTGCAGCGCAGCGCGGACCCGGACGCTGTGGTGGACACGCCCCCGACTATACCCCATCCACTGCTCCATCATCCCCCGCCCCTCGACTTTCCATATGGGGTGGTGGTTTTACAGATTCGGCACCAGTCTCCGACAATCCACGCCTGCCACCCTCGTGCTTCCCGGCTGTGTCATACATTTACAGCGGATGAGAAGGAGAACTTCGACGACATCCAACTTCTTTCATTTTCCCATATTTTAAACGGTTTCCAGGTAAGATCGTTGATCATCTCTCGATGCAGATTGTTTATTTACAAATTCTGCAAGGCAACCAACTGCTTCAGAGAAGTATTTCGCTTAACATTCAGGCTCCTTTATTGTTTTTAAAGCACGAAGCTTTCTCAATTTCTTACGCGCACGTTGAAATTAATACTTTTTAAGACGTCGAGTTTCGTTATTTGGATGTGATAAATGCCTTAAGTCCCGTTGCGATTTTAGTTTATGGTTGATCACAGCTTCGTATAATTCCTAATTGAGTTATTGTATGAAACAGAAACTTCGCATTTACGCGACCAAGTTCTGCCCTACGGTCGTTACAAATGATACTGTTTTCAGAACTTCTTTGCGTGCGTTTGTTCGGCCTTTGTGTGCTGTTTTCTTAGTCGTGTAAATGTGTTCACATCAATCGTATTTTCGTCTTCAAGGTCAAAAACAGTGCTGTGGAAATTTCGAAGGATAGATCGATCTGTGGACGCTCTTTATTTTTCGGCTTTTAAAACGAACGCCGTTTGAAAGTTTTCTTGAAATCGACCATTCAATCAGTATCCCAAACCCATCAACCTCACCTTGATTTCAATAATTTTTTCAGCTACGTTTATGTAGATCGCAACAGCATTTATCACAAAAGGCCTGCCTAAAAACTTGATGCGAAGATGCGATCCGCTAACGGAACACGGTCGCACCTTTACAGAATTTTGTACAGTTATGTGTGTCCCAAGATCCATAAAACAACCATTCACCTGTGCCTTCTTGTAAATCGTATTTTCAGCCAGTTGTTTTATGAGTCAAAAGCAACCCAAACCTACACTCAGTGGCCAGCGGATCAGGACCCGCAAAAGAGGTACATCTTCTGTAACTAATTTACTCTTTACTCTTTCATTAAACAGTTGGATGCACGCAAAATTGAATGTCAGCTAATTTACCTCAACTTTGCGTACCTTAGTTTATCATTTCGTCCAGTGTACATTTCCACTCATTCTTCCTGAATGCGAAGAAAAGGCAGTTTCGCCTTTACTTTGCTTTTACTTTTACTTTCAAACGCAAATTTGTGAGGAAACGAATTAAAAAAATTCCACGATTTTCAGTTTTGCCTTTAAGCTAAATCTGTTGTGTTGAATGTTCTGAAGAAATTTTTCCAGTTTTCCATTTAAGTATCAGCTGCTGAGCATGAGGCATGATAACCAGAACTGTACATTGAATGAAGTCTGTTGTTGACAGGAAGTGCAACTCATCACATCATGAGTCGCGTTCTAATTTTTGTTTATACAAATATTTGCAAGGTTTATATACAACAGTGAAGTTTGATAAACATAAATCTTGAATTTGACTCATATTTTGCTTGTAGATTTCATGTATTAACATAGTTCAACGGGCATTGATGTTAAACATTGTAGTTAATATTCAAAATATTACGGGTATTATCTGTTTCAAGGGCAATTCTCTGGTCAAGATTAACTCAAATTGAGCGTTCATGAATCAAATTTTGCAGAGGTTGTGATTTCAGATGCTGATTGCACCATACATACAGTTTTTTCTGGATTGCACCATACCAATTTTTCCCAGGTCTTATGCCAATAGAAAGTAGGAGTAGTTTGTTCATTTTTTAATGGACTCACAAGGATGTATGAATTCCTAGAATTTCTGATGTCATTCACATTTTTGTAAAAAACTGAAAAATCTGTCATGGGAGCAAGAATCTAAATGTGCATATTTGAGAAAGAAGTGGATCTCTAACTTCATGTACAGAGGAGGGTGAGAACAACATTTTTCCATCTAAAGGAGATCATGAAAAAGCCTAAGTGACAAGAACCAGACATTCACGTTATTCATTTACTCAACAGACGAAAAAGAAAAGCAAGACCCTCTTGCATTTCGAGATGCTATAATACAAGGGCTTCAAGATATTGGTAACAATGATCTAGACCAGGTTAGTTGTACCATCAGCCTTTGTATTGCAGTACTACTCAGAACTACTGGTGCATTACACTCTGTCAAATTTGGGCATGTTGTGAGGTCATACTGAAAAACAACCTTTAAGTTGGTAAACCAAAACCACCACAATGACATCCATCCTCGAAGACCCAGGGGCTGAGTCGATTTCAAGTTAGGGCATGAAGAGCCCCTGGGGAAATTGTCTTACAAGACTAGTTCCAAATGGTGGCAGTCGTTCTTCCATCTGATTAATGCCAGAAAATCTTTGTGTTTTTCTGCCCAATCAGAGTGAAGTGTACTTTAGAAACCTTTCGTGTGTTTTAACACAGACATAATTATATCCTGGTAGCTCAGTTGCTCGCTATGTTTGTTTGGACCGTGTGACGGAGATTTGCTTGAGGTGAAATGTTTCAGTCTCAGCACACAATGTAAGAGAAATCGATCAGATTGTCCGCAAAAATTTTACCGGAAATTATACTGAATACTTTGGCAGGTATCACTAGAGAACGTGTTTTCAGGTTTGTTAGGTTTGTATACAATACAATGGGTTTGCTTTATTGCGAATGTCAGCTTAGTAGTACAGGGTCATCTACCCACATCTAAAAAGCAAAAGTTTCCACGCTTAGCTTTTCTTTCTTTTTCAAGCGAAGATTAGATTAGATTTTGGCACGCACAGAAAGATATGCAAGTCCCAGTTGCTCGACTTACCTGCGTGGCCCGTGCGACGAAATAACTTCATGGGATTGGCAAAGTTTCAATCATAGCAAATTATGCAAAAAATGTAGAAAGATTTAAGCTTAAATCTCGTTTAACGTTTAAAGCGACATATCAATGACTGGAACCATCGTGTTGTATACAAACCTCGCAAACTTGAAAACACGTTCTCTAATGATACCTGTGAAAGTATTCAGTATAATTTCCGGTAAAATTTTCGCGGACAATCTGATCGATTTCTCCTACATTGTGTGCTGAGACTGAAACTTTTCACCTCAAGCAAATCTCCGTCACACAGTCCAAACAAACATAGCGAGCAACTGAGCTACCAGAATATAATTATGTCTGTGTTAAAACACACGAAGGGTTTCTAAAGTACACTTCACTCTGATTGGGCGGAAAAACACAAAGATTTTCTGGCACCAATCAGATGGCAGAACGACTGCGAACGTTTGGAACTAGCCTTGTAAGACAATGTCCCCAGGGGCTCTTCATGCCCTAACTTGAAATCGACTCAGCCCCTGGGTCTTCGACGATGAATGACATCAAGATATTGAACAAATGTGACAGGAGGCCAAAATCCTTTGTGAGAGGTGTGGTGTTCAGAAACAACAGCAAACAAAAGCCAGTATCATTGCAAAATCAGTAAGCTTAAAAGAAACCAATATCAGAATCAATGGAAGGTACATCCTTGAGATCCTAAGTAACTGCACATTTTCAGTCATAAGAGGTTATCAATAAAAATTACAGTAATGTATTTGTGCATGATCCTGGCAGTAAAGAGCACTATTTAAGCAATAGAGAAAAAATTGTCACTATTTCTCAAATAGTGCTCTTTACTGCGAGGATCGTGCACAAATACGTTTTTACAACCGCAGTTCAGATATATGAATTTCATATATTCATTGTGTTTAAAAATTACAGTACTGCTATGTTTAAGTCATGGTGAAAAGTTGCATTAAGCTGTGTGTTTGGTGAGAGGTCAATGTGAAAGTCCTGTCTCGGTCATTGTGTTGCATTCTTGAGTAAGACACTAAATAAGTCTCAGTGTTTCCCTTCACCTGAGTACGGTTACTGTTAAAACTGTCTTGTCCCTACCACCACCAACTGGCCCATCCAACAACAGCTTATCTCGGTTTTTGAAGTAGAAAGTTACTAGCAGTGCTACTAATTCCCCTGGATGAGATGCTGATCCATCGCAAATTACTCTTTCCCAGCGTTTCATCAGATTCCGCTAGCAGTTTGCTAGTACTTTTTTTATACTCCAGATTGGAGAGAGGCACACTGGGAGTTTCATGCCTTGCCTGGAAACAAACTATGGTGACCCGGCCAGTTTTCAACCTCAGATCTCTAGCTAACCTAATACTAGCTCTTAGGCCACCTCATCTGCCACAATCGCTGAAAGGTTATTTATAATGGACTGCATTCCTCTTCAGAAGAGTAGCATTATTTTGTCTCTTCATGCTCAAGAAACCAAGATAAGCTCTGGTATCAATGGGCCGTTAGGCTTAATGCTATTGTTTGCCAGCTAGCTATCCATGGATTGTAGGAGAGTAAAATTGAAGTGTTTGACCTGGGAGGTGTTCTCCACCAGAAGTAATCACACATGACCCGTTTTTATTCTTTTTAAAGGTGTATAAGTTTCTGGACTCGTCAGGGAGTAAGCTCAACTACCGACTGTATGGAGAGTGTCTCTTTGATATACTGTTTGCTGGAGGTGTTTTAGGTATGATGAGTTGAACTTTTTGTTCCTAAGATCTGTTTGTTAATTGTCCCCATCATGTGCTACGCATTTCTTTGTAAATTAGTTACAAGAATTTGATGTTAGATCAAGATAACAACTTCTACCTGATAAGTTTGAGTCTTCTGGTTATACCTGTTTACTGGATGTTTTATCGATATTTTCAGGAGAAGCTACACGTTAATCGCTTGTGGGAGTGATGAAAGCATTTAGAGCTTTGTGTTCTCATTAACCCTTTAACTTGCATGAATGACAAAGACAGAATTTCTCCTTACAATATCAAGCAAACAAGTGATGAGGCTAATGAAAAATATCAGTTAGGGGATTATGAGTTGATCCAATATCAAATTCTCTTATTAATAAGTAACATTACAAGAATTGTATGGCAGACATTAAGGAGAGTCACTAGTAAGACCTTGGGAGTGAAAGGGTCGAAGCTTATTTTGGAAAGTCAAGTTTGAGGAAATTTGAGGGGGACTGGACAGGTAAGGTAAAGTCTGTTTACGAGCCTAGTGGCCCATTAGGCCAGTGCTTAACTCCGGTTTCTGTAGCATGAAGCGACTAGGAGTATTTCTTCTCCCTCCTGGATGGGATGCCAGTCCATCGCAGGGTTATCCCCAGCATTAAATTGCCGGTACCCATTTAAACACCTGGGTGAAGAGAGGCACTTTGAGAGTAAAGTGCCTTGCCTAAGCACACAACACAATGTCCCGGCCGGGGCTCGAACCCAGACCACTTGATCTGGAGTCAAGCGCACCAACCATGAGGCCACCAGGCCTCCACATGGGACTGGACAGGACTATGTACTAAACTAAACTAAAGTCAGTTCATGCTAGACAGTTCTCTATTTTTCCCAAGTTTGAAAATGAACAATAGATCAATGTTGGAACGATTTTAACGTCTCACATAGACCTAAAGTACCCAGTGAGCTTCATTAGAGCTCCCAAGAAGTTGTTGTATATAGTATGTTGCATGAGACTGTGTGTATTTAAGCCTCTAACTCTGAAGATCAGATCGTTAATTCTTAACTCTAGCTGTTACACATTTTCTTGTAGATTGGTTGTGAGAATTTGTTGTTCGATCAAGTTAACAACTTCTACCTGATAACTTTGATTATTCTCATTACCTGTTTGCCGGATACTGTATTCATAATATAGGGAGAAGTTCTATATTAATCACTTCTGGGAGTTAAAGAGTCGATCAGTATTTTTTTTATTTCATCCTTGTTACAGCTCCTGGCGGAAGTATCCTTGAAGAAGGAGAAAAAGCCACGTGGAAAACATCTGTATGCATTTTTGATGCCAATGATGACGATGTCAAGACGTATGTGCAGGTAAATATGCTATAAATTGAACACTTTGTGATACTCCAACTTATTGCTCTTCAACAAATAGTAAAAGTTTTGTCAGCTTTTTCCTGCATACAATTGTTTCTTTTTTATTGATAGAAGTTAAGTGACAACACTCTACTCAATAACTCAACCTAAATTTTTGAAATTCTTGTTGTCATGTTCTTTTGTTGTTTGTGTAGGTTATCAACAAGGTTATAGCACGGTACAGATACCTGCAAAAAGCCTTTGAAGATGAGATAAAAAAGGTTAGGGAGTTTTAGTTTCAGACTAGACTGGTGTAATATTTGATGAATAATTAACACAATAACCACCATTTGGTTAAAAGGATGTTTGCATAGTTTTCTGTAGACATCTGTTCCTTGGCACTCACAGGTTTCCTCAAGTTTTACTCTCAGACAACTGCTCACTTTCCAGCAGGGGTTTCATTAATGTTTTCAGCAGGAGGGCAACTGGTTTTCACAGGCGGGCAAAACTTTTTGAACTAAACTTCTTTATAAGAAAAACCTTCCTCCAGATTGTTAAACCAGGTGGACAGAACTGTCCTTACAACCGTTCGATTTGGCGGGTGCCCGGCCCTTAATGAAACCCCTGTTTCAGCACCATTGATATTGGCAAACATATTGTTAAAGCATATTTTCATGCCAAATGCAGGCTTCAGATTAAACTTAAGTTGCAGTCTCCATGCATTTCCTTTGGAACTGACAGGGAGAATTTGTTGAACAATCAAGACCTTCTTTAGTTGGTGATCATTTCCTTTATTCTCTTCACCCTAAAGTTTAACTCAAGGGTAATATTGTAAGGAGAAATTAGATGCTGGTCATTCTCAAGGGCCTAAGGATTAGCCTTGCTTGATCCTAACTTTCCCCTTTCTTTCCAGATCTTGCTCTTTCTCAAGGGTTTCAGTGAAGATCAGAGAAACAAGCTTGCTATTGCTGCTGGTATCATTTTAGCAAATGGTAAATTCTCAGAACTTTTATTTGATTCTCTTTCCATTATGATTCTTTACTTGAAGTTATAAAAAAAAATACTTAATCAGTATATGCAGTGGACGATCGCTATTCTGATCAAAGTACATCTGAAAGGTGATATGCTTGTTTAGTCAGAAGGTAGCAAGGAACACAACCTGTTTAAATTCACATTTAGCTGTACTGTAGCTCCTTGTAACAAATTATTTCAAAGACATGTTATTCTCTTTCAGGCATGGCTTCACCTACAGCACTCTCAAGCCTACTCAATGAAAACCTTGTCAAAGAAGGTACATTTTATATGTATAGTATTTACCAATGGTTCTCTCAGACTTCATCCTTTATCAAAGATAACGCCTGTGTGATTCATTGGGAGAATTTAGCATCATTACCAATTATTACCCATTTATGTCCTGTCCATATTGTATTTTTTGTTTGTGGAGAAGTTATGGTACTCTGTGATCACCCCCCTAAGGGTCACTGGCCTCTAATTCCTCCTTACTGTACCACCCTTGAATCAAATATTTCCCACAAGTCCTGGTAACTTAATGAGCTGAAAGCCATGTTTTAAAATGAAAATTTAAAGAATAGAAAAGCAGATTCTGGCACTCAAACTATTCCATTTTGTCTCTTTAGCAAATACTTTTTATTATTGTATTATTTCCAAAACTTTTTTGAAATCCCCATCTTGTATGAAAAGAGAACAGTCTTATCGCTGCATTAAGTTGCTGGAACTTTTGAGAAACAGGTCCCAGAGAACTAAAATTATTTTAAGGAGCTCCTGATTGTCCCTCAAATTCTCCTTGTCAGTACCATAGGAAATGTAATAAGAGAACTTATTACACGACTCGGGCAATCAGAGGGCCAATAACTATAATCATCCAATCAAAATGCTCTATTGCCGGTCAATATTCTCTCAGTATTGGACCGGGCACTGTCCCGAATGGTCCCGAATGATACTGCACTTGTGTCCCTTTGAACTTCAGTCGTATAATACCGTATTTCTTCACCTATAAGCCGATCTCGGCTATAAGCCGAGACCCTGACTTTCAGGGTCTTTACGCTACACTCAAGCTGCCCAAAAAAAAAGGTAAAACCATCGGCTATAAGCCGAGAGCGAAATTATTGATTGTAACTGGCCATTTGAGCAAGCGAACCTCACGGAAAACATAAGAAATTGACTCACTAAACACAAAACCTAATGAATTACAATAAACACAAAAGAAAAAAAGCGAACCAATCAAGAGATATGAATATCAATTGATCCAACGAACTGTATAAATACTACCACGCGACAACAGATTAACCACAACAACAATAATAATCTCAGTTAAACGTTTCAAAGTATCAATCTATCGAGTATACCTTTCGTCGCTGTCACTTTTTATCATCATGCCTAAAGCACGCCGTTCCTCGTATAGTATGGCTTTCAAGATAAAAGTTATCGCGGAAGCTGAAGCGGTAGAAAACAACTCGGAAATCGCTCGAGAATATGGACTAAGCGAGTCCATGGTACGACGCTGGAGAAGAGACCAGGCGACTATTCTTTCCGGAGAGCTGAAGATGTCTGCAAAACGTGCGACGATGGGCCGTTTCACTCCGAAATATCCCGAACTAGACCAGCAAGTGATGGAGTGGTTTTCACAGCAAAGAGAACAAGGTTGGTATTTACTTTTCTGTCTAAAATTTTAAGAGTTTTTGAAGAGTTGAATGATATCGTCTTTCAGTGCGTGGGAAACAGAGACTTTGATTGGTCAGAAATATGTTGTTGTCATGACAATTTCATAACATGTCACGAAAAGAGTGCTGCAGTCACGAATCTACGGTTATCTCGCAGCAAAATAAGATTGTTATTTTATTTTTCGTAGGTATTGCGGTGAGTGGATTGATCCTTCGCCTTAAAGCTAAAGAGCTCTCCGATGATCCTGCTTTCAAAGCTTCCCGTGGATGGTACGAGAAATGGAAACGACGCCACTCGGTCAGCATGCGAACCAAAACAACTCTGGCCCAGCGATTGCCCGCCGATCTCGAAGAGAACATTGTGTGCTTTCATCGCTTCGTCATTGCAGCAAGAAGACGCGCCGACTACCCTTTATCCCGCATCTACAACATGGATGAGACACCCATGCGTTTTGAGCTGCCATCGAACCGAACACTGGAATTCAGTGGAAGCCGAACAGTGCCAGTAAAATCTTGCGGAGCGGAAAAGCGGAGCTTCACCGTCGTTCTTGCTGTTGCTGCCGATGGAGCAAAGGTGCCACCGAAAGTCATCTTCAAAGGCGTCCGTACACCGAGAGATCTGGTTGTGCCGCATCCTCTTCGTGTTTCCTTCCATAAGAAAGGGTGGATGGATGAACAGGGCATCCGAGAATGGATTCGACAGAGTTTGCCCCGTGCCGAGCGTTCCCTTTTGGTGTGGGACTCATTCCGAGCTCACTTGACCGATTCCGTGAAAGATGACCTGAAGCAGCGAAACATTGACGTCGCAGTTATCCCTGGTGGCCTAACCCCGGTTGTACAGCCCTTGGATAAGTGCCTAAACAAGCCATTTAAAGATAATGTGCGCCGAAAGTACTTGGCGTGGATGACATCTGGGCCATTTGAGTTTACCCCAGCTGGGAAGAAGAAGGCGCCAAGCAGAAATCTTGTCCTCAGGTGGATCAAGGAAGCATGGGCAGAGATACCCGAAGAGATGGTTGTCAAATCCTTCAAGACCTGCGGTATTTCCAATGCCTTGGACGGAACAGAGGACGACGTGGTCTACTCTGAGGAAACCCCAGAAGTAGATGATGAATACATAGAAGAGAACGAGTTCGACACAGACAGCGAAAACGAAACGGATGGCGAGTAAACCATTGGGTTGAAAGCCCTTGCACGTATCCGTCAAACGGCTCCTTTAGGAGCCACCAATTTCATAAAAGTGAATAACCAATATTCAGAAGTTATTTTTGTTGTGTTTTATTACTTCTGCTTCATTGCTAACTTGACTACAAGCCGGGGGGGTAAAGTTATTCAGCAACTGTATATTTTTAAAATGTAAAACCCTCGGCTATAAGCCGAACCCCGTTCTCCGTGAAAAATCTCCCAAAATTTTGGGTCGAAAACTGAAAAAATCGCTCGGCTTATAGGTGAAGAAATACGGTAAATCTCTTATTAGCCAAGCTTGCTCGGGACCGTACTGGAAGAACATCGGCCCTCGGTCTTTTTTGTACGTACTGTCAAGACCTAGGGCCGATATTCTCCCAGTACGGCCCTCGCGCTTGGTTAATAAGATATAATTGTGGAGAATATGAATAACTGGATACTGAATGAATTCTTTTATCCAGGACTTGCTTTGCCATTTTTGACCAAAGTATTCCAGGTGTGGGTTAAGGAGAAGGATTTTGCGAGTTTGAGCTCAGCTCTGAGAAAAGCAGAGCTGGAGAACAAACTACTGGTGAGTAAGAGTGGAACTGAAATTAACTTTCATCTTATTTCACAAAGAAAATCCCAGTCATATAGTTGGATGGATGGTTCCTCTCTATAGTGATTAGACTGATTGAGTGATATGTATTTCAAGACTGATATGTTCAGCGGTAACTTTCTGACTCAAGGCAATTGTCTGTACTGTGAAATCAACTTTTAGACAGGGGGAACATTCAAACCCTGTTAGACTTAAGTATGTGGGTCAACGGGAGTTATTACACAGCAGCATTGAGCCTTAATATCAGAGTGTTACCGGACTGAAAGAAATTTTTTTCCATTACCTTAACCCTCAAGAGTGGCCAGTGTCTAATTTCTTCTTGCTGTGTCACTTCTCCATACTGTTCTGTATACATTTTGTATGGTGCTGACAAGGAGAGTTTGTTTGACAACCAAGAGCTTTCGAGTTGGTGATCATTTTCTTTATTCTCCTGACCTTAATGTGTGATTCAAGGGTGATATTGTAAGGAGAAATTAGATGCTGATCACTCTTAGAGGTTATAGGGTTAAGGTCTTGAGAATGAACGTTCTGGAATTATTGTCGACTTCACCCTTAAACTTTTCCATGAGTGACCAAGACAGAATTTCTCCTTTCAACACCAATACAATATCAAGAAGACAACTGTCAAGAATAAAGAAAACTATCAACAAGCTTTGGGTATTAATTAGTTGATCTAATACCAAATTATCCAAACTTACATGATAAGAATTGTATGGAGAATATGAACACTGGCATTTAAAGGATAAATTAAGCCAGCAGATTTCTTCACTGGCAACCAACTTTTCTTTTATGCTTGCTCGTTGACCAAAGCATAAGAAAAGCTACACATCAATCTGATTCTACAGGGCAGCCTGGAATTCTGATGTCTTATTATTTCTTTGGAATTTGTTCAGCTCAGTATCTTAGTTGTATTGATTATAATCTTTTTGGGTTTTTGCGGTACAGGATTTCTTCCCTCCTAACAAACAAACTCAGGAGATGTTTGACAAGCACTTCATTGCAAATGGATTAGATAAACTTGTGGCATTTCAGGTATGAATTTTTACAATATGAATGCCATTCTCTTGTTCTTAATTGTTGAAAATAATCTTAGCCTGTGTGCATAATCTATTATTGTTCTTGCTAATCCTGGTTTTTTTTTTTTTTTCTCCCCCTTTCGAAAATATTCTCCTCTTTGTCACAAGGGTTTTAATCTATTGTAAATATTTTTAGTTCTTCATGAACAGAGCTGTATACAGCATCATGGTAGAAAACTTTTGTATAAGTGATGGCATGTCAAGAGATCTAGAGACACCCTCCCAAATTGAAATTACCGGCCGTTGTTAGTATATCCCTTAAGTAACAACCTTCACTGAGTTCTTAATCCCTTAACATTGCAATTTTGCTTGAAACAGTCATTATTTACTTCAATTAGCCCAGGTACACAAGAGTATGGTACATGATGTACTAGTAGTTACCCAAATGCTATGACTTCAGAAAGTGGAAATTAGAAGAGCCTGCCTCATCTGACTATCATTATTTTGTGGTTTTATTCTATGTATGCCTCAGTACTCAGTTTTTTTTTGTTTTTTTTTAATAAATATTTTTTTCCTTTATTGCTCTCAGAAAGCTCAACAGACCCTGGGTACTCGGAGAAATTTTCAGCAGCAGTTGAAAGAGATGCTGGACAATGAAGCACCGGTCAAGGAGGTAAGATGCATACTAGTTGGATTTAATAATTGGGTTTGGAATGTGTGTGGCATCCTTAACTCTTGTGCAATAAGCTTCTAAATCTTCACAACAGGATCACTCTTGAATCAAAAGGACAAATGAAACAATCACCAACTAAAGATGCTCTTGACTGTTTTTCAAATTCTTTATTTTTATTACTGTTATTATTATTATTATTATTAGTATTATTATTATTATTTTTATTTAATTAGCTTTGCCTAATTATCTCAGGCAGGGAGATCACTACAGATTTTAGCCAATTACAGTGGATACCATGTTAACAATGACAAGGCCTGCCCAATTCCCAGTAAACAGGCCAGACCACATCACAGTAATATCGTGAGTGGTTCCTTTAACATCCCCTGCTTAACCAAATTAACTAGTTAAGAGAAGCAGGAGATGGGAGCTATGATTTATTCATCCTTATCTGAGAAGACTAGAATATCTATCCATTTACATATGATGCACGATACTCGCAGTAGATAGCGCTATTTAAGCAATAGCGAAAATCAGACCTGAAAAAAATCAGGCCTGTACGGGATTCGAACCACTGACCTCTGCGATACTAGTGCAGCACTCTACCAATTGAGCTAACAAGCCAACTGGGAGCAGGCCATTAAGTTGATTCATAATAAACCCATGAAAATGATAAATGAGATACAAATTTGAAATAATGATACAATGAATATACAATGATAAATGAGATACAATGAAATCGTGCATCATATGTATCTAATACCGCAGTACAAAATATATGAACTTCATATATTTCATTGTATCTCATCTATCCATTTCTTGATATTATAGAAAGGTAGCACATTCTCCTCTGTTATTTTAAGACCTCGAGTGTTAGTCCATCGGGGGCTTGAACCCCCTCAACCTCCTGCACAACAGTCCGGCACTCTACTAACCAATTGAGCTAACCAGGAGGCAGTTTCCGAGTCAGCACCTTAGGAAATGTATAGAGAACAGTATGGAGAATATGCGTACTGATGCTTGGGTGTAAAAGGTTTTATGCTATGTTCAAACAAATTTTGAGCTACTGGATATACATCAATCTGATTTGACCATTTCACTTGAATAGCTACCAATAAAATGCAGTAAATACCAATAAATTGCTTATTTTATTGGAAGTGTGTAACTTAACTGATTGACTTCCCCTCCAGTGGGATTTTTTATTTCAATGCCAACATGAACCAAGGTTGAAACAACTTCTTAATTCAATGTAAATTGGTTGGGGGGAAAAAAACAACAACCAAGAATTTCAAACATTGAAGCTACGTTTAGCCTCTCTTATTAAAATTGTCCTGCCAGTTGTTACATTTTTGAGCATTTTATCAACAGATGATATCCGCCTGTAAAGAAGAAATGAAGAAATATGAGCTCTCTGAAGATGATGTTGTGTTCCTGGTAAAGCAACTTTTTTAGTAATGATATTGAAATTAAAAGTACTATTAACACAGTGCAAAACTCTTTTAGAGAAAGAGAAACAGTCAATTTAAAATTTTCAAACTTTCTTCCTAAGAGTATAGTCAGCTTACTATTTTCTCGGTTGGATGACTGAGTCCAAAATTAACCTTCCCCTTCCTTAGAATACTTATGTTTGCCAACAATACTGCACTTGGCACTTTGCAACTCTCCATTGAAGCTATCAGCTTTAATCTCAAGTTAGCACAAGCATAGAGCAAAGAAATGACGAGGTGTTTTTGCGTATAAAATCTAGGTTTGGAAAAGTTTAATGCGTGCTGTGGAATGGAACAAGAAAGAAGAGCTTGTTGCTGATCAAGCTCTGCGTCACCTCAAGGTGAGTGCTCTATGATTGGTGTAGAACAACAACCACCTTTATAACCCCATATGCTCTAATGTCAGTATTTGTATTCTCCTTACTGTTTTTTTGTACATTTCTTATGTTACAGACAATGAGAAATTGTTTAATCGTCAAGACCTTCTTCAATTGATGTTTGTTTCCTTTCTTCTTGCGACTTTAAATCTTAATACTGTAAGGAGAGACTGGATGCTACAACCAGTCACAAAAGTAGTTGAGACATGATGCCATGATGAGAGATAACTGTTCACCATGCAATCTAACAGAATGTTCCCCTTTTCTGCACTACATTTTGTCTTGGTCGTCTGATGAAGTCACTAGATGTGCTTTTTTTTGCTCAAGGTGTCTCAACATGTTTGCCACTGGTTGTAGTCATAGTCACCAATATTTCATGTAAGACCATCTACATGAGCCCCTTTGTGGTTTTATGGCCATCTTCGTTTGGGCTCTAGATTAATTTGGATTCAATATGCGAGACTTCACCACAGTGCACACAAATTGTGAAACCTAAGGCTCAACTTACTATAAGTATAATTACACTTTGTGCTGCTGTCAATTGTGATTATAAAAGTTGTTCAACAACCACCTACCACAACTTAAGAAATATTTGTCCCCCTTCAAGATATTGCACTGTCTTGTTTCTTTCCAAGCTGATACATGTGTTAGTCATTTTACATAAAGCATCACAAACTCCACAATTTGTATGTTACTTGAACATCCATAATTATTGAAACCACAGGGGGCCCATACAATCTGTTTGTGTAGCCAACTGTTATTTTATTGTGAATGTACCAGATTTACCGTTTGCCTCACCTATAGTGATATATTGCTGACTATGTAGCTAAATCATTGATAAATAAACGTTGAATTACTTTACCTTTGGTGTATAGTCGTCCTTTTGCCTCAAAAATGTTTTTTTTTTCGCGATTTTGACCAAGTCTGAGTTCATCGTTAATGTAATGCATAAAAGAAAGACAAGGGTGGAAGCCTTGTTTTGAAAGGGTTCAAGCACCCGAGCGATTTCTCCCCCGAAAATCGCATTGCTCCGCTTTCAAACTTCACAGCATTAAGGTCAAAAGATACACGATTCTCCTCGTGCCTTCCGATCCAAAATCTATCCAAACAGACTGGAGCTAGCCCTCAAAGAAGATCAAAATCCCACAGTATTTGAGCGTCTGGAATGCGTAGCAAAATTCTGGTGTGCCAGCCAGAAACTGTCATGCTGATTGCCCTTTTCTGATTGGAAGACATTATTTTGAATTGGTTAATCAGAAAAGGGCAAGAGCATGATGGTTTCTGGCTGGCACATGAGAATCTTGCTATGCATTCCAGATGCTCAAGTACTGTGGGATTTTGATTTTCTTGGAGGGCTAGCTCCGGTCCATTTGGATGGATTTTTTATTGGAAGGTACGAGGAGAATCGTGCCTCTTTTGATATTAATGCTGCGAAGTTTGAAAGCAGAGCGATGCGATTTTCAGGGGGGGAAATCGCTCAGGCGCTTGAACCCTTTCAAAACAAGGCCTCCACCCTTGTCTTTCTTTTATACATTACATTAATGACAAACTCAGACTTATTCAAAATCGCTCAAAAGAACATTTTTGAGGCAAAAGGACGACTATACACCACAGGTTAAGTAATTCAACGTTTATTTATCAATGATTTATGTACATAGTCAGCAATATATCACTATAGGTAGGGCAAACGGTAAATCTGCTACATTCACTATAAAACAACAGTCAGCTACACAAACAGATTGTATGGGCCCCTGTGATTGAAACAAGATTGATGATGCATAGAATTGAATTGTTGTGATGATATTTTCTAGGTTTATGCTCCATTGCTTGCAGCTTTTACCTCACAAGCCAAGTCTGAGATGAATCTTTTGGTCAAGGTTCAGGTATTAACCCTTTATGCCCTAACATCGGTATGCAAGTTCTCCAAAGCGTTCTCTATACATTTCTTGTGGTACCTACAAGGAGAATTTGCCCAGCAATCAAGAGCATCTTGAGTTCATGATCATTCTCTTAATTCTCATGACCTTATTGGTTGACTCAGGGGTGATGCAGTGAGGAGAAACTTGGTGCATATCACCCTCGGAGGTTAAAGTGGGCAAATTTTGCACTGTGAAAGTCAACTCAGCTAAGATTTTCTTCTAGTTACTAGTAATTTTTCTCACTGCAAACAAAGTAGTCTAGGCCAGTTCTAATTATTTGAATTCTCTAGTAAAAAACGTCTTTAATTTGTTATTTCAGGAATACTGCTATGATAACATGAACTTCACAAAAGTATTTCAAAAAATGGTGCTGTTGTTGTACAAAAGTGAGTGGGAATTAAAAAGTAATAATAATGTGGTTCCCACAGGTAACAGGCTTGTAAAGTTTAATCCTAATACCCCCTCTGTCATGTTATACTACTGAAGAAGTTGTATATCGTTCATCACACTTAGAAAACCATTGACAGGGTTTTACAGTGTAGCATACAGACCAAAAAGAAACCTTGTCAGTTATTGATACCTTGCAATAAATTGTGGTAAAAATCAACAAAACGGGAGATGTTGTGAACATAAATTGTAAGAACAAGGAACTTTTAATGAGAAATCCTTAGAACTTGAAAGCTTGGTTAGTTTAGAGAATAACTTGAGAGCCAAATGACAAAATCCCAAATACCCACCAAGGTTAACTTTCCATGCACTGCCCAGATTCAATAATCAGCATTTCAAGAAATGTATTCTACCCTAATTTTTAGCTGATGTTCTAAGTGAAGATACCATCATCAAGTGGTACAAAG